>NW_002990115.1:4507434-4619113 GCF_000003125.1 Talaromyces stipitatus ATCC 10500 | reverse complement strand
ACGGCTCTCCGTCGGATCGTCCTTTAATCGAGAGAGAGGAATGATAGGGACGACATCCTCTCGAGTCTCCTCATCGTGGAGAAGAAACAGTGTCTCTAGACTCTGCTGTGCCTGTCGAATCTCAGTCTGGATAAAATGCCGGAAGGATTCCATGTCATATCTAGTCCCTTGTAGGTGAGCCGTTCTTAATCCTCAGACCAATAGATATAACCAAGACTGGTGGTGGTATTCTGGATCTTTTTCCCATACGTGCGGAGTCGTGTGATCCAGGCAAAGGGGCTTCGCGTTCCATGGATTAAGAATCGCTCTCGCATTTCATCAAGAGCATCTGCAGGATGCTCCACCTGGTCTTCGTCAGCCTGGATAATAGCCTCCTGAACCACAAGCATCTGGGCCATCTTAACCAGACCAGATAGTGATGGGGTATATGAATATGCATCCCGAAAGGTCCGTTTCTCTGCATCGACGCCTAGCACAGCAAGAAAGCCAACTACTGCGCTTTCATAGAGATCTCCTTTTAACGTGTGATCGAGCAGGGCAATCGAGAGACGGAGACAGGCCTGGTCCAGCAGCGCTTGGGCTTCAGCCAGGGTCGACCCTCGGATCACGGTGGGAAGCGGCCGTGTGATTTGGCCTTGATAGGCTAATACCTCAATCCCATACTCCACCATCTCATCAAGATGCTGGAGTTGCCGTGGGGTCAGCCGATGACGCAGCTGGACAGGCTGCTCGGGCTGGGTGGAACGGTGGACGAAGGAGAGAAGCCGTTGCCAGAGATGTTCATAACTCCGATAGGTTGCCTTCTTTAATTGAATGAATAATGGTCGATCCCAGGCCCGTCGGTGTTGTAGGAAACTATTAATCTGGACTTGATCAAAAACATTGATCTTATCTTCTTGAATTGATTGATGTGCTTGTTGAATAATCCTGCTAACACTACTAGCAAATTCTGCCAGGAGTGGTTCCTGCAAGGGATCAGGCCGTGCTCCTAGCAGTGCCACCTGCTGAAAGGAGTATCCACAGAGATAGTCCCCCCAGCGGGTCATCTCAAGCCAGGGAGAGGCCTCTGTTGGTGCCCTATGACTCTGGATCATATTACTTGCAGTATCGATGATCGCCTCACTTTGGGCTAATGCGGTATTGACCTCGGCTTCAATCCGGTTTGCTCTAGATAATGGTGTAGTTTGTAACTCCTGATTAATCAATGATAAAGAAGGAGTCACAGCAAAGTATTGACTTCCCACCCCGGACAAGAAGAACCGCTGACAATGCACTCGAGGATAAATATGGATATGGTGGGTGAAGGCACGTGGAGGACCTCGTGGATTTTTTGGGATCTCTGGATGCTTGAGGATATGGATTCGCATGGTTTCTTTAGCTACTGCCACATAGGGACATGTCGTGCTTGGACATTGATATCCTTGAAAGATTGGGAGATAGGGAATAGGAGCACTGGTAGATAATGGGAATTGTAGACTTTGCTTCTGGGGATCAATCCAGGGCTTTTTAAGCATTTCTTCCAAGATTTGCTGTCGCTAAATCTGGGTTTTTATCCGATAATCATGGCCATGTTTCTTGGCCAAATGTGCCAGCAGGTGGGATGGAGACATTGCATATCGACAGGGCTGGCAGATCCAGATCTGGTGGTCTGGAATGTACTGGAACAGTTCCATCACTCAGAGATTGTGGTGGGTGGAAATCGTCGCTTTGGCTGGGATGAATGAGCAGATTAGTCAGAGGAGAGAGAGAGAGAGAGAGAGAGGATCGTTAACCGGATCAAGGTCGGAAGGAATGTAGGTTAAAGGCCTGGTCGCAAAGTGAGAATCATCTCAATTCTCTCCCCACACAACGCCGTTGCCTGGTCGTTCCTCTTTTTCTCCCATACTCTCCCTCTACGCGACGCGACGCGACGCGTTCTTATCATTGCTCCCTTTGCTTTTTCTCTAGGGTGGAGAATTAGATTAGATTTGCGGCTCTGGCAGTTGGAGCGCATGAACCGTAACCCTAAGAGTGGGGCACGGGGGAGCGGCAGCCAATCAGCGGGCGGGTAATTGTATCCTGGGTGCGAAACAATTGACGATAGGGTATAGCATAGGCTACAAGTACCAAGTGTGGCTTACGACGTGAGGCCTTAGATAAGGCTAAGATCGCGCTAATCAATTGTGAACCATTTCATCGGGTGCCTCAGTACTTACAGCCCAAGCCGATGCAACAGAATACTACTGCGAATGAGGATCCTACTCCTCACGAAGCTGCGCAGATCCAAGCATCCACAAGGAAGCGCACCAATACGACTAAATCAACAACCACTAAAAGCATCTCAGGGGCGGTAAAGCGTACAAAGACATCAACTACAGCACCTATAGTTCCTACTGAAATCAATGAGCCTACAGCATCAACAACACACCCACAAACACCAGAGGCCCCTACAACCTCACGAATCATACCAACAGCTGAAAAAATTAAGGCAATCCCATTCACAGCTATTAAAAAACAGCCTCGCGGTAGACCACCTAAATCTAAATCATCCAACAATAACGACGAGAACGAATCAGAGCCCACGGAACAGATCCAATTGGCTATAGATATCACTCAATCGAGCGCTCCTGTGGAGACTATCGACCCGACACTACTCAGCAAGGATAACATGGCAAAATCAATGGCTCCAGTCACCAGATCAAGAGCCTACCTTGAACAGATACGCAGACAGCGCATCCAGGCCCACCGCCAAGTACGTACACGATCTCAAGATTCGGATGAGATACCACTACCCCGGATATCACAGCTTCCACAGATAAACATGACAATGGAAGACAACAACGTCATCCTAAGCAGCACAGCTAGCTACCGTGAACTTAATGACAACACAACTATTGATTCGGAAGGCTATACAGAACTTTTGAATAGTTTCCATCCCAGTCAAGGACCACGCGCAGCCCCTATTAAGGAAGAAGAGAAGGAGGATGACCTACAAACTGTACGAGATATGAACACACGCTCGTCTCCAGATGTTCTCGACCAATGAGTGCAATATTTGAGATTATACAGTATAACACGCATAAATCCAAGGATGAGGTCATGGCCACATTCTTACGTGATCCCCGAGCTCTCCGCGCCTCTGTGATTGCAATTCAGGAACCATGGAGAAACGAACTAAACAATACAACGCACCAGCCTGCGAGTCTTACACATCAACTCCTTTATCCCAAACCTAACGACAACAACGACAACACTAATAACAATAAGAGAGCCCGTATGGCCTTATTTGTCAATAAAAGCATCAATCCGGCCAGCTGGTCTCACACTGTCATATCGCCTGACTATCAAATCCTACATATTCACTATCAACGTTGCCTACATTCGAATTCAAATTCCGAACCACACGATCTCTATATCCACAATATCTATAATGAACCACGTTCGACAACCTTTACGCACATAGATCGAGAACTAACCCGACTAGGATGCTCACAAACCACAGCACATATAGTTCTTGGGGACATGAACGCCCACCATCCAGCCTGGGGTGGCCCTGGCACCAAAATCGACGAACAAGCCACGGAATTGCTTGAGATCATGGATCGCCATGGGATTGAGCTTGCTACCGAAGAAGGACTAGTCACCTGGGAACGTGGCCAATCACAATCAACAATCGATCTAACATTCTTATCTACAACCTTATTTCATCGTCTTGTACTACACGAGCGTGCAGATGAGATCCAACATGACTCTGACCACTGGCCAATCAGGATGCAGATCGACATTGATACACCAACTCACGAACCACCACGGCGCCGCAACTGGGCAGCGATAGATATCAAAGTGCTACAGGAATTGCTTAGCCAACTCATTGCACCAAGGCTTATAAACACATCAAAATCTCATATTAAACTTGCAACAGTGGCCTTTACAGCGGCTATTCGCAAAGCAGTTGATCAATCAGTTCCATGGGCTCGTCCGAGCGCGTGGAGCAATCCAGATTTTACACCTGAATGCAAAGAGGCTGTACGAACCTGCCGCCAGCTACGACGTCAATTCTCAAACACCCACAATCCGTGGATCTGGAGGGCTTACCTACGAGCCCGCAACAAGAAGAAACGCCTAGTCAAGAAATCCTTACGACTAGGCCATCGACGTTGTGTACAGCAGGCGACAGAGCAAGGCCCCTTAGGCCTCTGAAAATTGGCAAAGTAGGCACGCTCGTGTAATAGAGCGTATGAATCAGGAATCACCCTAACCCTACAAGACTTAGATGGCCATACAGCGGAAACAGTAGAAGCAAAAACACAGCTTCTTAGGGAAGCATTCTTCCCAGCTATTCTAAATGCAGATCTATTAGACATCACAGACAGCTAATATCTGTCATAAATCAAATTCCTAGAGATCCCATGCCACAGGATCAAGTATGTTATTTGTTCAACACCACCAGATAAAGCGCTAAGTGAGGATGGCATTCCAAACAGCTTCTGGCATAAAATTATTGGCATCCCAGTAATCATTGACACTCTATATGAAATCTTTAATGCCTGTATAAGAACTAGCTACAATCCCACTCACTTCTAGTACTCAATCACCATCATACTACGTAAAGGCGGCAACAGGGACTATCGTACATCTAAGGCGTACAGACCTGTGGCCTTGCTCAACACGCTTGGCAAGTTTCTCAAAGCAATTATTGCACGCCACATCAGCTACACCATAGAAAGTAAAGGATTGCTTCCTTCAAGCCACCTAGGTGGCTATAAAGGAATATCCACGGATTATGCTATACAGATCATCCTCAATTGAATCTATAGAGCCTGGGGACGTGGCCATGCCGTTGTATCTATGCTCCTATTGGACGTCAAGCGGTGCCTACGACAATGCCCACCACCTACGACTACTACATAATATGAAGAAACGACATCTAGGGCACTTTATGCCGTGGGTGACTACCTTTCTCACAAATTGAAGCACCAAGATACAGATCCCTGAGGGGATATCTGGCCAAATTCCTACACTAACAGGCATCCCACAAGGATCACCAATCTCACCTATCTTATATCTGATTTACAACGCGGATCTGATTGAGGATTGTGCGGATATAGTCAATCACACAACGACAAGCGGATGGGTGGACGATGTATCCTTAATGACCATAGGTAATATAGAGACAGAAACAATAAGAAAGCTTCAAAAAGCTAGCGAGATCGCAGATCAGTAGGCGGTACGACACGCTTCAGTGTTTGACACGAAGAAATATCAACTAATTCACTTTGTGAACCCACGAAGCACGACCAATCCTGAATTGCAGCCAATCCAGCTACGCGATGAAGTTAAAATAAAGCCCAAAGAAGCTGTTAAATATCTCGGTATCTGGCTTAATACGAAGCTAAGCTTTGACACACATTGTGATGAAGCTATTGTAAAAGCAGGCACCAGCCTGGAAGCTCTACGTGGCCTATCAGGACCCACACGGGGGGCCGCACTAGGCCCAACAAGAAGGATCTATCAAGCAATTGTCATCCCACAGATGCTGTATGGCGCTGCAGCCTGGTTCCAACCAGACCTCATGAGCCAGAGGCAAATTACACAAACTGTACGCAAATTTACAACTATCCAAAAGCGCGCAGCGTGCCTGATCAGCGGTGCTTTTCGTACAACGGCTGCGGAGGCCCTCAATATAGAGCTTCACCTAATGCCAATCCGGTTGCAACTGGATCAACTCACAAAGGCTGTAGCCATCTGGATCCGCACAGGTCCTACCTTTGCAATTCCTGACGGCCTAGTCAATCGACGCACCAGCGACGAACTCAAGCTTGGCGGATACACTCCCATGGAAGCTCATGCCTGGAAGAAGGGCGGATGCTTATTGGCTCCCCCTGGAACCTTGGCAGGGAAATAGGAGAGCCAATCTGTATATGTTCAGGCACCGTGGCATGAGTCTCCAAAGGTTGTGATTAATGAGTGAGAGAAGGTAGTATCAGTACATAACGACATTACATGTAAGAATGAGCATATCGCAATACACACGGACGGCAGTGGATATCAAGGCTATATTAGCATGTTCATGATCATTCCAACATTCAGAAAACAACGAACAGAGTGTATTGGTACGGAAGGCACCTCAACAGTATACGCAGCTGAGGTCTGTGGGATCAAATTCGCGCTCAAAACTGCACTTCAAATTGCAGATCAGGACATACGAACCAAGAAACTAGTTATTTTCTCAGATAGCCAAGCCGCGCTTAAAACTCTCATGAACCTGCGTATGGTCTCTGGTCAAACATACATTCAGGGCTGTGTTGATTCACTAAGGAAGTGTACGGATGAGAATATTGATGTAACACTGAGATGGATTCCAGGCCATGAGGGCGTTCCTAGAAATAAAGCTGCAGACAGGGCTGCAAAACGTACGGCTCTAATAGGTGCACGAAGGCAAATCGTACCTGGAGATCTATCAAGTGAAGAATAGACCATACTCGCAGCAGCTGTAAAACACAGAATACACTAATCAACCAAGGATGCCTGGGAGAGACGGTGAGACAAGCAAAAGGCAGGGAAACCTACCAAAAAACTTATCACTCAGCCTTCCAAGCGCACACTCCAATATTGGACCTTTCTCCGCAAAGCAACATCGTCAATACTGATACAGCTGCATACCAAACAAATTGGGCTGACGCACTATCTGTGGCGAATTAACAGGCGAGAACAACCATACTGTGCCTGCAGCATATCTAGTCAATCAGTACGACATATCCTCATGGAATGCCCACTGTATGAGAATGAACGCGGTCTCATGTGGTCATGAATCAAGGGATTCCGACGCACAACAGATCTGCAAGCATTACTCAAGGAAAAAAAGGCCGCAATTGCAATCGCGCAGTTCATCATTGACACGCGAGTGCTTAATCAATTCCATGAGGTAGATCCGGAAGCAGTTGGCACCTATGAAAGCGCAGAAACAGCGGCTCAATTGGAGCCTGCAAATGACAAGAACACTGACGTGGGAACATGTACGAACACGCACGTAGATGACGTGCGTTCTAGGTCGACGTCGTTATCAGTAAGGACCAGGATTGACACGAATACGAGCCTTGGATCAAGTGATTCAGAGCCAGCCAACGGGATGCGATGTAGAGGACGTATAATTCGGATTTGCGAAGGGTGAGATACGCAGATTTTTATGAGGGATACAGGATATGTGAGTTTGAAGCGAACTGGTGCAGTTTGGAGGACTTGAAAAGAATTTGGGAATTCTTGTAGGCGGGGTGTACGCGCACTAGCCGACCAAGATGTTTGATTTATTTGTTTGTTTGACATGTTTGCATTCGTTATTCTTGTTTCCTTAGCTTCCGTTCTCTGTGGCGCGCCTCTATGGCGCACCACCCGTGGCTGGGCCGCGGATCTCTTGGTGCCTGCAGGCTTAGGCACACACCTGGATAGCGGCTCTTAGTCAGCGGCCAGCTACAGCGGGTAACGTAATCGGTAAGCGAACCGGCCATGTAAGCGAACCGGCCACCTCTCCAGAAAATAACTCTCTATATTGATTTACCATATTACAACGCGTCAAAATGCCACCAATTCGCAAAAAAGGCCCCCTAAAATCCACTCAGGATGAGGGAAAGATCGAATTAGCTATTTCCGATTTAAAAAATGGAAGAATTCGCAGTATTCGTGAAGCTGCAAGAATCTATATGGTTGCTCGTACAACTCTTCAAGATCGAATGAAAGGAGTGCCGTATCGACAAATAACACGCGCCAACAACCATAAATTGAGTCAATCTGAGGAGGATTCGCTTGTCAAATGGGTGCTTGATTTAACTAAACGTGGATTACCGCCCCGGCACTTTCTCGTACGAGATATGGCTAATTATCTTCTCTCACAACATGGAGATCAACGGGTTGGAAATAAATGGGTATATAATCTTGTTCAACGTCGCCCAGAGATTGAATCCAAATTCTCACGAAAATACAACTACGAACGTGCCAAATGTGAAGATCCAAAGATTATACAAGGCCATTTTGACCGCGTACGAGATATAATATCTGAGTACGGCATCTTACCAGAAGATATCTATAATTTTGATGAGACGGGCTTTGCTATGGGACTCTGCGCAACTGCAAAGGTTATTACTGGAAGCGATCGATATGCTCAGCCAAAGCTTCTACAGCCTGGAAATCGAGAATGGGTGACTGCAATTGAGGCAACAAATTCAACCGGATGGGCTCTGCCTTCGTACGTGATTTTCAAAAGCAAAGAAAAACGTACGATTAGGCTGGTTTGATGAGCTTCCGGATGATTGGAGAATCAATATTAGCGATAATGGCTGGACTACAGATCAGATAGGATTAGAATGGCTTAAAACCCATTTTATTCCTCTTACTAGTGGTCGTACATTGGGAACATATAGTATGTTGATTCTTGATGGCCATGGAAGCCATTTGACTGCAGAATTTGACCGTACATGTACGGATCATAAGATTATTCCAGTCTGTATGCCTCCTCATTCTTCACATCTCTTACAGCCTCTTGATGTTGGCTGTTTTGCAGTTCTAAAGCGATATTATGGGCAGCTTGTTGAACAACGAATGAGGCTTGGTTTTAATCATATTGACAAAATCGACTTCTTAACAGCATTTCCACAGGCTCGTACAGTGGCATATAAAGCTCAAACTATTCGGAATAGCTTCGCAGCCACCGGATTAGTGCCTTTCAATCCAGATCGAGTTCTTCAACATCTCAATATTCAATTGAAGACTCCAACCCCCCCTCCAAGTCGATCAAGCAATACAGCATCATCCTGCTTACAAACACCTCAAAATATACGCCAATTTGTACGCCAGTCAACTACAATCAATAAGCGTATAAATAAGCGTACAGGAAGCCTGAATCAGAATGAAGAAATCAATCAGGCAGTTATACGGTTATCAAAAGCCTACGAAATACTAGCGAATGATGCTTTACTCGTACGGAAAGAAAACCGTGATTTACGAGCTGCGCATGAAAAAGAGAAGCAAAAGCGCAAAAGATCTAATAAACAGATATCTATTGAGCAAGGGATTACTAGAGAGGAAGCTCAGGCGCTCGTACAAGGTCAGGTTGAGGCATCTCATGCTGTTACTACTACTCTGGCTGAGCCGGAGCTCCCAGCTTCTCAAGCAGTCGTACGCCGCCAATTTCGCTGCAGTGGTTGTAACGTTATGGGGCATAGAATAAATCAATTTCCTAGTCGTACTAGTAGTTAGATTTTTGTATATAATTTGTACGTGATTGAGAAATTGGGATTTGAAATCAATATAGAGAGTTATTTTCCGGAGAGGTGGCCGGTTCGCTTACATGGCCGGTTCGCTTACCGATTACGTTATATCAATACTACTACTACTACTACT
This sequence comes from Talaromyces stipitatus ATCC 10500, assembly GCF_000003125.1. Lineage (NCBI taxonomy): Eukaryota > Fungi > Ascomycota > Eurotiomycetes > Eurotiales > Trichocomaceae > Talaromyces > Talaromyces stipitatus. The sequence continues at coordinate 4,609,741 of NW_002990115.1, read as the reverse complement.
ACTACATTGCAAAACATTTGATCAGCTTTTGCTGCACTGGGCATTCACCCTTTCAACCCACCAAAGGTTCTTAACATTCTCAAAAAAAAGACGCCATCGCCAATCTCAAGCAATATTAAAAATAAACGAAAGACTCTAGGATCTGTTCGAGCAATTTATCGTATACTCAAAGCCATTTGACAGGAAAAGAGTGATCTATCGGAGGCTATACAACTTGCTCTTAAAGCACTTCAAAAATATGCTGTACAGAATGAAATACTTAAACATCAGCAGCAAGGCTTGGTCAATCCATTAATTGGAGAGAAAAAATGGCAGAAGCGAGGCCAGCCACTGGGTTTAATTGATAAGGATAATCCTGGTGAGGCACAATTCTTCTCACCAGATAGAATTAAAGCTGCACGATAGCAAATACAAAATATTGAGTTACGAAAGGAATAAGGAAAGTTCAAGGCAGCAAACCGACGTACACAAAAAGCATTTGCGCGCCAACAGAAGGCTCAAGAGATCCAGGAACGGCGAGAGACTCGAATCTGTGAATGAGAGGAGAAAAGGCGTCAAAAAGAACTTGAAAAGGAGTAACTTCGCGTGGCCTGGGAAGCCCAGAAGGAGGTAAAGCGAGCTAAAGAAAGGCCAGCAAAGCAGGTAAACACTAAAAAGAGGCGATACAGTAAGGTTATCGAGAGTAATGAGGAGGTTTCTTTAAAGAGGCCAAAAACAGGCATATCTCTGTCGGAAACTTCGGTCAAACTACCGTCGAGTATATCTCGGATAGCTTATAACACGCTGGAGTTATAAGGCTTCTAAGTACGAAAGGCTTCTTGAAAGCAAAGTCTTAATAAAAGGATGAATATCCGGTTCGATAGAAGAACGTATACTCAAGTTGTCAAAGCTAAGGGGTACTTAGCACGGTTAATTCAAGACGATAAATAAAACTAGATACATGGTAAATGAGTGTCCTTATATATTCCTCCTGGCTGTATTCCCTTCATACTGTCAGGTAATTCGGGTGATATTCCCATCATACCATGAGTATCACTGGTATCAGTCCTATTGTAACAACCAGCAGGCTTGGGGGTCTCACTATTCTAAGAAATGCACCCATGACGTCTCAAGTTGGGTTTCAACTACAGCAGGAGAAGGTTTATATGTTCGAGGATGGTTTCAGCTCCACCTCGACTGTTGGAGCTATTCGGAATAGGGAGATCTGGTATAAGTTATATGTCTATAAAGATAGCAGATGCTCCAGGATAGCAGAAGATAGGTTTCAATACATTGACATTCCATACCCTACCTTGTGTGCTTAGCCTTCAGTGATCCCTCTCGAACGTAACTATACATATCCCTCGTAACGTTGTTACACCTATCATACCGATGCTCTATCGGGAATGATACCCTAACCCTAATGGTTACAGATAATCCTTGCTTCCGTTAGTGCAGTAGTGTAACACTATCTGGTCAATCCATTGGCTGCGGATTCTTGATTCTTCTGACAATCTCGTTCTGGGCGAGCGATCAACCTACCTATACGATTTAGGGATTAGATAATTATGCTGGTTTGTTCACCACACATTTTTATCTAAAATCTTAATTTTAATAATTATAACTTCATTTGTTGAAGATATATTATAAATTATAGAGCTTGGAGCAATTTTCGGAAGGGTGGGCATCGAGTGATCGGAGGCATCGAATGATCGGGAACGATAGAGTCCGGCTAAAATTGCCGCTCCACAACCTGTTGTAATGACCGGGTTGAACGATAGTTCGAGTACGAGGGTATGGGTACGGAACACTTGAAGAAGCGAATACTAAGGTGTAACAACGTTACGTAGGGTATGTATAGTTACGTTCGTGTCAGATAATCTGGCATTCAAACGAGGCAGAGAGATCGACTGTTCCATCTTACAGGTCTAAAAGGCACCTGAGTGTCACGGACCTGGATCCACCTTAGTTCTAACAGCGGTGCGTCGTGATACGTTAGGATAATTGAACCTCGCACAGGTTCCAACCAATGAAGTAGTGGAGCGTGATGGATCGTACGTAACGAAGTATCGAACGGTAATGGGACGGTGACTGAGAATAGTAACAAACTAAGATAGAAGAGATCCCCCGTACAGCCTGGTGCCCGTACGAGTTAGAATGCCTTGCTGACTCTCACTGTTGTATTCAAGTGACTTATGTCAAAGAGCTATGAAGAACTAAATACATGATGGTAAAAGAGCGTCCTTATATATCCAGTCCCTCACGTTTTGTATATCCTATATCGTATACCTTTGAAAGGTAGCAAGTATAAGGTATACGATATAATCCAATGATCTATCGTTATTTTATATACCCTTATCTTATCCAAGATAACGGTATATTATTCATATCTCCACGTGACTTGGTGCGTGTCCCATACCAAAGTATCCACTTTGTGACATACTTCCATCTTGTCTGTAATCGTATGGTTCATACACTCCAAACACCAAAGTGACCTTTCCCCTTTGGTCATAGTACATCTTAGCGTCATGCAGTTCAACTTCGTAACACTGAGGCATATCTCTGGGCACCTAGATTTCAGCCCAATATTTACCCCTCCTGATAGCTCACAAACCACCCCGCCAAAGGTGTCTATAAAGGACCCGGCTTTATAACTTGAAAGACAAGAAAAAAAAAAGAAAACAAAAAGACAATCTTGCTAGTTACTTCTTTCTTTACCATCCTTATAAACAATTATTCAGGATTGGCCTGGAGTTAACCGACCAATCCGACAGGCTCCGTGATTTGGGTTCGATGGAGATAGTGGGGCCAAAATTATTGACATGCTTGAGTAGATCGCATAGTTACTTGGTGTCTATTAGCTAAGGACTTCTCCGGGCTAAGGAGTTAAGATTGAGGTAGTTTTTATCACTGAGAACGAGGTCTTTAACCAACTCGTGCTGGCGCCAATTCGTGCCGACAGTATACGTTCGTGTCAGTGTGCGCTCTCGTTCAATATTAGTGATATTCCCATTTGGTGCCGTAAACACCCCGTTTGGTGTGGTAACGATCCGTTTAGTGTCGTAAGAATCCCGTTTGGTACCGTAATGATCCGTTTGGTGCGACGGTTATATTTCGAGCCAATCCTGAAATTTTATGCCATGAATCGAGGAAAAATTAGTGGCTACCTATTGTAGGAACACACCACGGTACATTTCCAGCTGTCTGTTCCTGCATTCAGATTAACTGCGACATGTAGCTAGCGATATGGCAAAGCGATCCGGATCGAAGGGATTGAGCAAGGCTCATAACCCTAACTTCACATATGACTCGAGAACGTATACGATTGTTTGATGGTACGCATAACAAGTTTCTATATATTCCATAATTCACATACTAGAAGAACAACCAGTGCCTTAAACACGCGCAAGTACTTGGGGTGGCATGTCCTGACCAAACGAGTCTTGATAAGCTTTTTGAATATCCGCATCAGAAAATCCAGAAAGTCGCAAGCTTTTGGCAATATTGACGACTTCTCCTTTGCTAAAGCTTGCGATTTGGCGAATCACGTTGTGGACAGGCGCTGCTTCCGCGTGGCTCAAGCTTGAATTAGACTGCGTAATTGTAGACTCCAGGTATTGCTCAATCTCATTGGTATACCAGGTCGGCAACCGAGCCACAATTACATTGGGTTGCGGTACGGCATTAAGGGGTACGCCCGAAGCTTGTTGCAAAGGAGTATGGACATCTTCGGGTGCCGCTTCCAGGGTTATTGATTCTTCTTCAGCTTCGGCTGCAGCCAAGACATCTTCAGAAACGTTGTTTGAAATTCCGAATCCGTTGATGAAACCTTTGAAAATATCTCCGGATCCAGATGCAGGTTTTTGAGTAGAGAATGGGAAACTGATGGGAATATCTGCGAAGGGATTTGTAGCGGGTGTTGCAGGAACCGGTACTGGCTCGGGAGCGGGTGTAGGCTTTTGTGGAGGGTTTTCAAACCCAGGAAGCCCGCGAAGCAAGTCTGACGATATGGGAATTCCCATTGGGCCGCTGGGTCCTGGGGGTTTGGGTAAATCGAGAATGTCTTCAGGCACATCAGGCAGATTATCCGGTCTGCGGTCAGGTGGCGGGTTCTCGCCGTAGATGGGTATCAGTAATTTAATCGCCATAAACGTTTGGAAGCCCAAATCTTCATAGACCCTTCTGGCATCTTCATAAGTCGTCTGCAATTCTCTCAACACAGGCTCAACGACGCTCGCGACGGGAAGATCCTTCAAATCGGCAACTAGTCTTGCCAGATCTTGCTCAACTAGTTTCCAGTTGTCTTCGATGAATGCGATGGCTGTTTTGACTGCAGTTTCAGCATCGCGGATCCAGCCCATGACGAGGTTACTGAACTCGTTCTTTATGTACTCCCAAAGCCGACTGGCCAAGTTTTGTAGGGTGCGTAGATCGTCTTCTGTGATTTTCACACTAATGCTCCCAAGATCCCAATCATGATCAAAGGCGTGAACCTTTCCAAATAATTCTACGGAAAGAGGATCTCTTCCGGCCGCCCATGCTATTCCAATCTTCAAAGTCCCAGAAAAGCTGACAGATGTACTCGATTCAGAAGCTTTTTTAAACGATTTTGGATCCAATGCTCCATCAAGCAAACCCAGGGCGCCCGAAATTTGAAGGAATTGTTCACCAAGATCGAGCATGAGGATAGACACAACATCGATATTCGAATTTAGCACAAGATTGACAGTCAACTCAAAGCTTCCAATAGGGGCTTTACTTTTGAATGTTGCGAAGAAGCCACTCTCTTTCGCAACAGCATACAATGTGTGATATGTACCGAGGAAGGCGAGCTGCGCAGAAACAAAAACTGGGTCTGGCCCTTTTGATGCAAACTTCAGGACGGGTCCTTCGTTGAGCATGCGTGGAGTAAGATAGTCCGGGTTAACTTTGGGCAACTCCAATTTGTACTGAGCGGTACTTGGGTCTTGGAACCGCTTCAAACTGAATACGTCCTCATGAACAAGTTGAATTGGCTCCATCAATGCGATGATCTCAAAGCCAGAATCGTTGATATCGATTAAAGTGTAGCCGGCCCAAATTGGATCGCCGTTTATGACTATAAAGCCCCATGTTAGAACTGAAATATACACGTCTGTAAAACCAGAGGCATATTTTACCTAATGAGAGTGTGCCTTCAAAATAGAATCTTCTTCTCAGAATCTTTCCATTGGTCACGTCAACCATATCCTTCGGTACTAGCTGGATTGCGAGATATTGGAGATTTATGCCGTTATTGTTTAAGAAGGACTGGATTGCCTCGGGCAAATCAAGCGCAGCTGCGAATTTGCCGAGAAGACTCATGAGGTTGAGATTTTTTATTTCGCCTTCAATATAGCAATCGAGGGGATCTTTGGCAATGAATCTGACCGCAAGACTTTTCTTTATGTTAGCTACTAGGTTTGCATCTGCGATTGAGAAAGTCACTTACTGGCCAGAAACATTGTTGATGCCTTGAATCCTGATACCGCCGTGAAGATCAAACCGGGTAGGTATCATTTCAGCCGCGGGATCAAGCCAGAGTCTGATAACAATAGCATCCAAATCGAGACCTTGAACTTTGCAAAGGTTTTTTAAATTATCCTGGGTTGTGAATCCCAGTGCCAATCTGCCATTCGAAAGGTCAATCCCGGCTTCGACAGTGCCAGCGATGGTAGTGTTGGATATGGCAGGAAGATTCAGGCCAAATTCCCCTTCAAGGCCGATTGCAATCCCTCCGGAATTATAAAACAGAAGGAATCGACCAACAATGGAAAGGCTTTCGTCTTGGAATAAGGTTAATCTTTTCAACTCAACACCCAATATAAAGAATTCAGGGCCAGCGGCTCCAAAGACTTTAATGTCTTCCACTTTGAGCCATTCTTTGAACAAGTCAAGCTTAGAACCGAATTTAAGAGTGGTTGCAATGGCAACTCCTCCTTTGGACTGTAACATGCCCATAGAATTCTTGTCAAGTGACAATTGCTGATTTCCGAGACTGTCTTTCATCGAACCATAAAAGAGATAGATCTTTGTGTCACCAAAGTCGACATATTGTCTAACATCAGACGCCCACGAGTCAGGGAGAATGTTGAGAGGACCATCCTTGCACTCGAGTCGCAAGTTGAATGCCCAGGATTCTGCTCGGTATGCTTCCAAGCTGATTTTGTTGAAAGCAAGCCACTCGAGATCAGCGGCCAACTTTATTGCCCAAGTAGACGTGGTTTTTGACAACCTGAGATCCACTGTGTGTATAGTAATGTCGGTGTATTTGGTTATGCTGTCTAGTTGTGTTTGATGTAGAACGTCTTTGATATTGACCCCAGTCATCTTGGAAAGAATTTCATGCAGAGATAGCTCCCCTTCAAATCGTACTTTGGCGGTGTAAGCCGTTAGGTCTTTTGTGGGTGTGCCATCTACTTTTTGTGACTCGTCTGTAATGGTCGAATCATGGTACGCGCAATCGTACGAAAGATTTCCCATCAGCTGGTAGCTTCCAACTGCCAACGAGATACCAAAGCCAATGTGCATGCCAGACCCTCGAATGTAGCTTGCCGCGAATGTGACGTTAGAGAAACTTACGAGGGGAGAATTCCAGAGCTCAAACTCGCGATCTGCTTCGACCGCAATGAAAAACGAATCAATCTTAAAGCCTTCATCACTGGATTTGCGGAATGAGAGATAAATCGGGCCGGCTGTGATGTCTTCAAGATAAGAGAAATCTTTGGGGGTAGGTAGGTTTAAACATTCTGGCAGTGTGTTAATTCTAGATGTTATAGTTGAAGAAATTGTTGCAGTGCCCTACCAGACAGTTTTTGCCCAAAGAATGTGATGATATCACCCAAGGGGATATCATTGTCCGTCGGGAAAAGCGTCACTCCGACAATGGTGTCTTCCCCAGAGTCAAGCCAGATGGTGGCCTTGATGTCTTCATCGTGAATTGTCGTCGTAACACTTATGGATGCATTGATAGTTCTTCGATCCTGTGCTTGGTCAGATAAAGCAGATTAGATAAAGGTTGAAAATAATTCTCACTTTATCACTTGGATAGTCAATGCGTAAGTTGAACTGTGGTCTGCTAATACTAAGCCCTTCTTTAATGGGGGTTAGCAAAATACATTGGATTGCAACGCATCGATACTTGCTGCGAGGCACCTACCAAAAACAGTTATGTCGTCCTCTTCAAGAACAATCTCGATGTCCAACATCGAGATAGAATTATGTCCGGAATCATTCTCTTCTACCCCCAATCTGAACTTTGTGATGCCGGTCTTTGTTAATAAGGTCTGGAATGCTGGAGGAAGACATTGGACGTTAGGCATAAAATGTCCCAAAATATTCGACAATGATAACGATCCAGAGTAGGTAGTATTCAATGAGAGTTTAAGATGACCAGGGATATCATCGTCTCCGTACACGTTAAACCACTCTGGTCGATCGCCGTAGGCAATGAAAAATTCGACCGCACACTGTCCAATTGTGATTTCAGCATGACTTGTCAATGAGAGGTCATATCCAGAAGCTGCTCGGTCTAGGCGAAGTTCTAAAATTGCCCTCTCAACAGATAATATGTCTGGAACAAGTTTAAGTTGATCAAGCTCGATGGTAATCTCAATAAAGTCTGGTTTAGCAGAGAAAGACTTGTTAGAAGTGCTGCCGTGCCATCCAAGTGTTAAAGACAAAATTTGCACGGATTTCATCAACTTTTTCAGGCCAGGTATGGCTGAGAGGTCTAAGTCTCCAGGGCTAAGCCAATCGAGTATTTGGGCTGGCGTTAAACCTTGGCCGGCAGCAGCAGCGATGTAAGAAAGTTGGTAAATCGTCTGGTCACCTCCTCGGCTTCTTCTGGTTTCAAATACAACTGGTACCAACACATCCTTAATGGAAATATTTTCTTGGATGCGAACAAATACCTGGAGAATGTTAGAGTCAGCTTGGATCAGAGGCATAGGAAGGATTCAAATCCTTACTTTGAGAGGTGTAATAGAGAAGAGATTACCAATTTGCAGTCTGATGGTTAGCAGTCTCAATGTAATGATATCCCCAAATGGCTGGAAAGATTTCTCATCGCTGAACGAGGCTGTTCCGAAAATGGACTTCAAATGGAGGTCATTTATTATGGGTGACGTCCTCTCTACCACAAGACCGCAGTCATGGATACTCAGAAAATCATCAATCTTGATAGAAGAGTCTAGCGGCGATAGTTAGTGTTCGGTTTCTCAAATGACTGGTCTTGGTGTTATCATTTACCCTTTCCAGGCAGCATTATCGATGCTGCCAAAGCATCAATGGTACTAAGTCCTCTCGGGATGGTACTCCAAAGGTTCTTAAGCGTCATTTTGTAGCCGTCCGCAACAAATTCATCATTCGCATAACGTATATGAAAGTCGACACTAGATTCTGTGTCTGGAAACCAAAGGTAGTCCACAATAACCTATATAGTTGTCAGCATTACGTCAAAAGCGAAAAGTGTGATTTTGTACATGCATTGCTTGCATCTTGACCCGAGGTGAGTCTCCCAAGAAAGCACCCGTAAATATATCGACGACCTAGCTGGAAAGGACGGTATACGACGAATCGTAGCTCGCTGAGCACTTGAACTTCCCAGAATCCACGACCACCACTCGGCAGTCTGAAGGGGATATTCCACTTTTGGTATTGCTCCAGTGGTTTTACTCCAAAAGAAATAGACTTGACTTCGCCGTAGTCGGTTCTCGTACTTCTTCAAGTTCGTCAATTTCCAATCTTACTAGGGAAGTTATACATGTGCTCACCTTCGCATTGATTGGTCATCAATTGTAACTTCAAAGTTGTCGGAAATTGGCCAATAACGTGGAGAAGTCGAAAATAAAGCCGTTCTTGCCAGTGTGATTGGGAGAAGACTGAAAAATGATATCTGTAGGCTAGAATCCAATATGATGGATATCAAGCCGCTGAGAATTAGCCGGTTATTATCTATGTACTCCATCCTGAGTGCGGTGACTTGGTCAGGGAGTAACCATCCACGGGAAGCCAAATGATTCACAAAAGCATCGCTGCCTTTGAGAACTTGCGTTTTGGATCGCTGTCCCACTATTAGACCGAGTATTCTAAGAAGTTGATTTTTATAAAGCCAACAAGCGGAAGAACGAACCTGGAATGCAGTAAGGCCTTCAGAGATCAACCGTGACGCTTTGATGTCAAATTTAGTAAAAGTATCAGGGGACAATAGCCCTTCAACTCCAACTGCTTTCTTTAACACCTTCTCCATTTGAATATCAACTTGGCTCTGGGTTGGTTCTGGGTCCGCTGAATTGTTCATGATGGATACCTGATCATTGGACACAGGTTCGTCTAGGAATATGGAATCGTCTGCCTGAAGAGTGAAGAATTCGTCCTCAGAATCGTTTTTTTTGGTAATGAGGGTATTGGTTTTCCTGCCAGGTTTAGTTGTGGGTTTATCTTTCAAGGTTTTGCCAGCTGGCCTTTTTTTCGATTCTTCCTTTTTCTTTTCGATTTCCTGCTTCTTCTTTTCCGCTTTTTCCTCCTTCACTTCCTCTTTCCTCTTCTTCCTCTCCTCCCTTTTTTCTTTCATTTTTTTCACCATTGGCCTTTTGTCAACACCACCAACGGTAGTTCGGACCTTGGTAGTGAAATTCTGTTCGTGAAATTCAATCCAAAATTGCTCAGTGAACGACACCGCTTGCCATGCGGGATTGGGGTCGTAAGTTTTGTTCCACGGGTCGAGTATTATTGTCCCAAATTTTGGGTCAATATTTGGTCTAAGCTGCCATATGCGATAGTAGGAACCATCTTCATCCCAGAAAAGCTTTAGTTCGCCTTCTTTAGGCTTCATCATCCTGGCCGCATTGAGAGCTTCTTCATTGGTGATATCTTGAAGCTCAAGTTCTAAGTCAGCTGGCAATTCACCGAAATTGCGCATGAATCCTTCAATTTGCTCCGTCAAAACCTGAGACGTTAGGTAGATGTCAATTCCGTTTTCCTCCTGGCAAACAATTGCACGAGTTATTATGCCCGCTAACGTGCTCAGGTGGCTACAATCAACGTCAGCATTATCTTTAATCACAATGGCTGTATTTGAAAACCTACGGATTGCGGTGGCCCTCTGTGGCAGCCGAGGAGATCTAGGAGCAACTATAAGTGAATTTCAGTTTGTTAAGCTCCGGTCTGGCTCAGAAACTCACAATATATGTTTTTGCAAGAACACTTTTATCACAATCAGAGTTAACGTCTGGAATGGCTGATAGAAGATAAGATTTGCACTTACTTTAAAAAAAAGTTGGTTGGCTGATGGAATAATATTAGCTATATGTCTGAGTAAGTCGGGAGCGTGCCAGACTTACTTGCACCTGTTTGTCTTTAGTGCAGATCTTGGGGACCTTGGACCATAAGGGTTTGTTTGATTCTATATATGCCATTTGCTTCTTGAAAGCGGTTCCACGAGTTTTGATCCTTCTGTTGACTTTGGAGGTACTCCAACCTACGATAGCCGGATTAATCAGCCTGTTGGTACAGGCCAAGAATGGAGTACCTACAGTTGTTGTGCTGACTCCCGTGGTGCATGACTGCATGAAAGTTGTCAGTCTATCTGCGGCCATATGCTCATCACAGGTTTTGTTTTGTATTTGGCCCTTACTTTTCAGAACATTGTAGCGAATGGGAGGACCATCCCACATTTGTAGGAACGACGCTGTGGCGTTTCCATCGCCCGTAAAGGCGGCGCTGAATTTATTAGCCTTATCTCTCACAACGAAAACAAGAGATGATTGATTTTTCGCGCTCGAATCTCTTGGATTTCCGGTAATGCGCTCAGCAATCAAATTTTCATGCTCTTCGCTGAGGCGTACCTCCTCAGCAACACCAGTCCTTGAGAATACGTCAGCACTTGGTGAAGGGCATTAATCAATATCACGAAGGTTGGACGACTGACGCTGAATAGATGGGAGCATTTCCATTTGCTGAAGGTAGTCCTTCCCACTCGATACCTTGTAAAATTTGTTTGCGAGCCATGCGAGCCATGCTTGCCTTTGCTTTTTCTGCTTTAATGTTCCTGCCTTTGCCGTCATCGGGCTCCTCATCCTCAGAGTCATCGTACATTTTTGGCTTTCCACCCTTTGAATAACCTCGTCCCCCTTTAAGACCTTTGTCTTTGTCCCTTCTTGGACTTCTGTCTTTCTCCCCTCTTCGACCTCTGTCTTTGTCCCCTTTTGAACTCGTGCCCCCTTTTGAACCTTTACCACTGTTTGAAGGTTTATCAACTTTTTCTTCTCTAGACTTTTTCTCCGTTTTCTTCCCTTCCTCATATAATTTCTTCAAATTATAGACCTGATTGTAGTTTGGAGATAAGAATTGAAATTGAAGACGTCCCCGCTCGGTCTTACCTTTGAATAGAAGCGTTTTGGCGTCCTCTCCACCAATTACTTTGTTGAATGCAGGGATTTCGTTAGGAATTTTCCCAAACTCTGCATTGCATCTAGGCATTTTCACGTTCCACTTTGCTTCCAAGGTTTCAATGTCCTGGTCCAACCACCCTTTCGCACGATTGTTCTAGGAATTTGTTAGGCACAAGAAAACCATGAACAAATAAAATGACTGGGCGTGTCTTCGTACTTTGAATAGAAGGGTTGGAGAATTGTACCATATGTTGTTGAAAGGTGGCTTTTTGTCCTCAAGCGCTTCTACGCCTCGAGCAAATTGAAAGTCCGGATGGCCTGCCCCCGACCTATCGGCCCTGTAATAGAGTTTAGTGATATTACAGAGTGAATTCATTATAGTATGCATACATGCTCATCATCAATTGATGAATACCGCTAGAATATTCACGTGTTAGTCCTGTATCTGTGAGAGCCGATTCTCAACTTAATATCTCACATACTTTATATGGTCGGCATCATCATGCGTTATCTTTGTTGTTATACAGTTAGTGAACAGCTAACATGAGTAGATAGGAAATACATACCACCAGAGTGTCCAATGTATTTGGGCTTCCTTTTGGAACGAGCGTATTAAGCATGGCATACATGTTCTAAAGATTCATCAATTATAGGGAAACACACAACCTTTTGCCAAAGTCCACTCACAGCTAGTGGTGTCGTTGGGGGTACTCTGGTTCCATGAATTTGGTAATTGCCTGGGCCTCCATCAATGAGAATAACCTTGCGTGTCTTGCCCTATACATCTAGACTTAGTTAAAGACACAAGGGTGATCTGGTCATGACTTATATTACCTTTTTTCGATGCTTCTCCAATGTAGAATCTTGTATAAGTTTTATCTGGGTGGGGTCCTTCACCACCTTTTTCTTCTCCTTTTCTTCGACCATCTTCTTGTCCGTTCCAGTCCCTGTGACCACGTCTTTCTTACCCTTTTCTACCACCATAGTCATGTCTGTCTTACTGCCCTTCGTCACTTTTTTCTTGCCCTTTTCTTCGACCATCGTCATATCCGATTCACCACCTATACCCGTGTCTTTCTTGCCATTTTCTACCACCATAGTCATGTCCGTTTTACTGCTTTTGGTCACCTTTTTCTTCCCCTTTTCTTCGACCATCGTCATATCTGATCCAGTGCCTATAACCGCGTCTTTCTGACCCTGGGGGTTCAGGAGCGGATTCGGAACATTGATCAATGGGGTATTTTCAACTACTTTTAATCCAACGGATGCCTCGCTAGAGGCATTTTCGTCAAACTCAAGTGCCAAACAGTCTCCATACGAAGCCTGGCAAACGTGAATTTTGACGTAGGCATGGTTTCCACCCTTGTCCTCATCCTCAAGATCCATTCGGATTTTGTCTTTACCTTTACCTTTGGGTTGTACCTTGAACATTTTGTCTGCAGTTGATCATGCGTTTGAAGGCAAAATAGAAATGCTAGATAATAGAAGCGAGTATTTGAAACTCGGTGCCGGTTCAACATCTGCTTATCATTGTTAATTCCGGCGATAGTTTCCCCGAAAGGTGATAATCGATGCATGTGTTTTGCTCGGCAGCGGCGTGTTTGGGGGAAGAAGCAATAATAGGCGAAGCCCATACGAGGCCAGACTCTGCAAGATGCCAAAGCCTGTGCGGAGAAGTTCAGCTTGCATCTGCCAGCACAAGGCTCCATTGCATTAAGCACGTAAGCTCTAGATCTAATGATTTAAAGTTTGATTTGGGGTCGGAGGTATTAGGGTTTTTAGAGCAGTTTAGGAGTAGAGCTAAAAATCAGGTTGTTTCTTCAGGAGAACGTGTGAGACTATGAACTAATTCATAGAGCGCTATCAAAGGGTGGGTTCAAGGTTAAATTACAGATATCGTTTCGGAGTAAGCATATATACATAATAAAAATAAATAAATAAAAAATAAAATAAAATTCATTGGTAGGTTGAAATATGAGCGTTTCTGTATTGATGCTGGCCAAGCCTCTCAATTACGGTTGATTGGATCGCTTGTTTTTTCTTGCACAGAATAGGAACAAGACCGCCATGTGGTCTGAGGGGCTCACTAGATTCCAGTAGTGGCGAAGAAGTATAAAATGACTAAAAGATGGCCCTGTGGATTTCACCTAGTCACATAGGTGCATATGCATATGCATATGCAAGCGCAAGCGCATACAAGCGTTTTTATCAAAAATACAGTCCTACAGGTGGTTATTTACGAGATCAGGGTCAACCATATGCCCTAACGAAATGACGGCCAAGTCTTCACGCGTATAAAATGCCTTTTGTTCATATGAAAACCCGTCCCTCCAACTCAAAAATGCAGTGTTGCTTATCTACACGATAAAGACTAAGAGTCATTCCCTTCAGTTTCAACTTTAGCCGTACCATTTGGCAGCTGGCACTGTAGCTTCTCATCCAGCCAAATCCTAAAGATGTCTAGTTCTTCAAACGTACCGGAAGCTCACGAAATCGTGACGCTAGGGGCTCTAGCCCAAGTTCCGGCTTTCGTCAATGAAGAGGAAGACGCTACCACGACCTCAGATTTCGGGGTCTTACAAGGTGCCGTCGATCTTTTGGGAGCGGCCGCTGGGGAAATTGTCGCAAGAGCCACGAGCAGTGACCTGTTTCAGGGCCTCTCTTCGACTCGACCCGAGCCCACGGTGATCGAGCAAGTCGTGGGACGAGCACAAGACATCTCCAACAATTTCCCTCCCGTTTGGTATGTGAATTTCCCTGCAGATAGGGACATGACGGAATCCATGCGGGAATCACTCCGACAGCATTCACAAGCAATATTGGATTTCAAGTGTTGGTCTAGCCTCAAATGGTGGTCCAACGTTTTCCAGTTAGTGCCAACAAATGACCACCCCTTAAACAAATTGATACAAAGTGGGCTTTTCGTGCAAATCGCAATGATGGATTTACCGCAAACTCCTTGGTATGTTTCTGGTTGCTGTGTAACAGGTTTAGTTCCAACTTAACACTGACAAAACAGAAGGTTGCGTTCTATTCGAGAACCCGTTCAATCTGGTCAATCCATCACCTGTCCATTTTCCGACCTCCATGCCAATATCATCAACATGGCCATGAATGCCTTTCACCAGCTTGATGATTTGTCCAGAAATGCTTTGGAGCCCGTGTTGAAAGGCATTGTTACATCGGCAAGTTCCGCCACGGTAGACCACAAGGACTTGAAGATGGTGTTGGCGGAGAAATATGAGTATAAAAGGGAAACAGACAGTATAGTGTCAAGTATGACTTCCCCAATAATCAACAAATTTGACTCGAGAGGACGCAAGCTAATCTCATGATTAAAGGCATTCGCATGATCACTTTCGCCATCGGGGAGTCGTTCTATGATGTTCAAGATGGTAAGAACTCGAGAAGTCGATGGGTTTCATGCGAAGTGGGTTTCGTGCAGTATGACGCAGAGTTTGATCTGGAGGGTTGGAAGAACCATGCAGTAACCCTGAATGCTGAGACAAAGAGGGCGACGGAAGATTTCATCAATGCGCGGACCATCAACATACCAGGGGATCAGGGTGATCTTATAGAGAGACAACGACGTTTCATCATGAATGCGGATATCGAAATACCACTTGACTAGTCACTCCTTGTAGTTGAACGACCATATTGAAATTCAAGTTTGTTTTCCAGTCCTTATCATAATATACAAAAGTAACCTCGGATGCAAAAGTGTTGTTTCAAACTACTTATGGCCATTGTTTTTCGTAGCATCATTTACTTTTCTGTATTTTCTGGATAGGAAATATCTCACGATAACAGATATTAACCTTCTAGGTTAAAATCACCAACAACATCATGGCTGCTGACGAATCACAAACGTGGTAGAGAATATATGTCCTAAAATAACGTACTAATTTGGGTGATCCGGTCGGTCTCGATATAATAATAGGAGAAATACAGAATGGGCTATCAATAGAAAACACATCTATCACAAAAGCCTCTGGTATTGCCAATCTCCCTAATCAAGAGAACCTCCAGGCATACGCAAAAGGCACGCGTTCACTCATAAAACGGAACGGTTTGACGATAATCTGTACTTTTCCAGTCGAAACTGTCGGCACAGAAACTCGTTCAACGTTATTTTGGCGATCAAAGGCCTCCTTTGAATCAACAGGAAATTTGCGTTTGGTTTGGTTGCCGTGGTACTCGTGTTCGCCGACGACCACGATCAGGTTCAAATCATTTTGTAGTTTACCTCCCGGCAAGTCCGCGTAAGCGAGGGTAACTTTGAGGGTCCACTGGCCTTCCTCGGTCTGAGTAGTACCAGCAGTGTTCTGTTTCTCTTTGAGATCTGGTACTGGAATTTCCAACTTGAATGGAGCCTCGTCATCTTCATCAGCAACGCCAACACCATATCCTGAACAGGGGTCATTGAGCTTCGGCAATGATCCGGCAAGGTCGACTCTTCCAAACCCAGAGTGCGGATTATGCTCCTCTTCGGCATCATCTGGCATATATTGGCCTTTGATAGGGACTGCTCCGTTGATCAAAAGTGCCTTAATCAATGATCCCGTGGGATTCTTGACGCCATCCGGTCGTTCATCACGATAGCCGTTTGCCCGTAGCGCTTGACGAAGAACAGCACAACAGCCAGCTACAAGCGGAGTGGCCATGCTCGTTCCAGATAAATACATGTACTTGCTGTCTCCAGATTTCCCCGCCTGGTCGACCTTAGCCAAGAACTTTTGATTTTGGGACCGTGCCGAAAGAATAGCTGTACCGGGCGCTACGACATCTGGCTTGAGTCTGTCTTCTGCCGTTGGTCCACGACTACTGAATGCAGCCAATACTTCCGGATCGTTTGCGATGTGATCATCACGAAGCGGATTCATGGAGAACCGCTTGACCCAGAAGCCACCATAGGTGTATGGACGATTCAGATCTCCTGAAACCAGGTCTGGCCTGTAATTTTCCGTAGCCCCGACGGTAATGGAGTTTTTTGCTGATGCCTCAGCGCCCAATGACCGAGGATTAACGCTTCCATCCAATGTACCGTCTAAATCGGCATCTTGGCCGTCATTGCCGGCTGCGAAGAGGATGGCCATGTCCTGGTGCTCCCAGACAAAGAGATCAATGCTTTCTGCTCTACCATCATACGGCCGCTGGATCTTTGTTGAGGGCAGTGGAGAACCCCATGAATTTGTATGCACACGAGCACCAGCCTGGTAGGCCTGGTCGAAGAGTGGAGCCAAGTTGGTCTTGGGGATACCTCCCAGACGGGCTTGATTTAACACGTTGAATCCGCTGAACAACGATTGCACAATCAAATCTGCATCTGGTGCCGTTCCTTGAACCAAGCCCTGCGAATTATGCTCGCCTTTGCCCAAGACTGATCCGCATACATGAGTACCATGGCCGTCAAGATCATCGGCAAGATGACTCTCAGCACGACCCCAGGAAAAGAGGTGCTTGATCCGGCCGGAAAACGCCTCGTGCACATCTTTATCACTGCCTTTGTCCAGGCCGGTATCTGCCACGCATACAATCTGATCTTTACCTGTGTATACGATCTCCTGAGCCCTCGTTGAATCGTTACCATCATCAAGATTCAAAATCTTGCGGGCTACATTGTTGAACAAGGCAGGCTCATTGATGGTGTGGAGGACACGAACTTCATCCAGCGCCGCAATCTTCTCCAGCTTGTCGGCGTCAACTTTGATCTGTAGTCCTCCATCTTCCAAGTCGATAGCTTCTGGATCCACATCTGCTGCTTCAGCAATTTTTTGAATCAATTCCTCGGAGACTTCAGCCACATCACGCTGCAACAAGATATCGACATTCACTGTCGCAGCTTGGGCATCCGCTTGCAAATTTTCCGGCACAACGAACTCATTCGCATATATGCCAACATAGTCAACAAAATCCAGATTGTTGATCTGTTCCAAGGAATCTTCTTTGAACCCGCAGAGGTAGACTTGCTCTGTTTCGTCACCCACGAATTCATCCACGACGACATCCAAATCCTTCAGCTTCTCCTTTTGCCGTTTGTTCAGCGGCTCTCCTTTGGTGCGTAGGATGATGTAGTTTGTGCTTGAGGAATCAAGGTCATGGCTTAGCGCTACGCTACGGCCGTTGATCACGATTGGATTGGACATGGTAAGAATCAAATTTGCGGAATTAAAACTCGAAATTTCAAGGTACAAGGTTGGAAAAGAATAAAAGTGTATTGAATGATTGTCGTATGAATTAGGAAAACTATATGATAGATATTTTATAATGTATACGCCACGAAGCTCTAAGACTACTTAGGAAGGCGGTTAGTGGCGATAGTCGATCAGGCAAACTTGTCCCTAAATCATGGTCTTATGACTCTTCTCAATTTCAGGTGGTTTTTGCCGTCTGCTTTGGAGCTAAAGAAAGGTTCGTGCAGAATGAGGGACTGGCTGAGCTTGTGCGTGGAGCAACTCTCCTACATAGTCATTATACCTTTTAGGGATTAGTTTTATACATATGACGACGTGTATCAAGCCATTTTTCATCACAGCCGTTTTTCCCACCCTTTATAAGCCGATTTAATGATTATGGAGTTCTAGGCTTGAAACTGCGTGAAATGGCTGCATGGCCTCGGGTATAGATACCTCGTTAATTTTCAGTTTCTCACTCGTTCGTTGTTAGTCAGGACTTTGTGTGTGCCTGGTATATCTGCAGAATTTGAGTGGACCCATTGAGACTTTTTGTAGACACGATTTGGAAATTGATTCTTTTAAAGCATTATTGAGATTCTCATATATAAAACTAACATGATAGCCGTTAGGATTCACTGTCAATAAATGAGATAAGATCAAAATATGGAGAAATTCGAATCGCAACTTCTCAGAGACCATCCTGTAAATGCCTCGCTAACTACCACTAAATTTCTAAGAGATTGAGCCGCCTGTGTGCAAGAATTTTCTTGCCCAGAGCCAATTGCTCATCATCCTTTGGTGCATTGGTATTCCAAAGACCAAAGTTGAACTGGACAGCCGATGAAGTATAGTTAATAATGGCTTCATATGTCTTTTCCTTGGGAGCCGATGCGGCCTTGGTGGATGCCGCGGTTTCGGTGCTAGCAGTGCTTTCGGTGATAGTGACACTGAAACTGAATGTTTTGATGACTACAAGCATGGTTAGCCAGGTCATTCATCATTTCATTTCAAGAACTGATGGACTGAAGGGAAAAAAACTTACCGGCTTCAGGGGTTTGGCGCACTGGGTCCAGCTGATGGTCAATGATGTACCAGACATAGGGCTGTACGGTTTTTCCAGTTCCGTCAAAACCCAATCCAAGAGCCTTGACAATGTTCGATAATTGCGGGCTCTGGGGCACATTTATAATTCCGAGAAGGGCGTAAAGAACGACGAAGCTGATTTTATCTTCGGTTGCCTTGACACTAGTGGTTCGCGTAGAGATCGTTACACTTGACAGCCTACCAGAAGAAACGAATCAGCACCAATGAAGGTCAAAAAACAAGCGTAAGCTTTCCTACCATGGTGACTGGCCTCTAGAGCTGTCAGCTACTTTGGCTCGGTAGCCGGTTCTCTTGGACTTGGATGCAACAGAATCGTCGCTCGGCAGGTTTTTGCCATCGACCTTGGTCTTGATAAGCCCTTCGACCCTCGTCAACTCCCAGGCCACCCACAAATTAATACTCTTTACATTGGCATAAAGAGCCGGCTTGTGAGTATCTGGCACATCTGGGATATTTTGCACGTATAAAATGTTGGCAAGGTCCAAATCGTGGATAGGTTCCAAAGCCGGCGCTGGCGTGGTATCCAACGCTGGTTTTGATGCTTCCTTATCGCCAGATAGGAGCCCGGAAAGAAATGAAGTGCTCATTTTGAGACTGTTGGTATGGATTGAGAGTACGTTTGAAGTATGAGTATGACTTGGGAAGATGTACGGCTTCGGAGTAAAGACAGGCTGCACAGTGTCTTATCTGTAGATTTCACTTGAAATTGACTGGTCGGCAGGGCGGTGCTTTCCTTGTCAGACTTTTGACTCTGTCCTTCTTCATAAACCGAAGGCGACGTGGCGAGCTGATTCGAGGCTCCTTAGATTGCAGTAGTGCTTCCCTTCTTCTGCTTCTCCCCATCAGCAGCCGCATTGGTTTTGACCATCGTCACACAGCGTTAAGTGGAATTCTGGGTCGAAGGCCAGAACCATCCATAATCAGCCAGCTGCTTCGTGGAATTATTCAATTGGCCTCACAAAAACAGTCCTGCAATTCTGATCTCGGTGAACAGCGGAATTCGCGATTTGAAGTCGAGAACCTACAATTTGAAATCTGGGACCTTGCAGCCGAGAATATGCATACCACAAACGGCAGGTCGCTGCTGGTGGAGATCAAGTACCTGCAGCCAAGCAGTCCAATGTGAGCTGAAGTCCAGGAACTGCATACAATTGAGATGCAGGTCGGGTGACACTAGGTGCTGACATCTAAGCGCTGCATGAGGACCTTGCGTTAGGTAGCTGATTGATAACGAAAGATTGAAAAGCCGAGACCGTCCCACATGCGTGAATACCGGAACAAAGTCGCCAGTCAACGGGCACTAAGAATTAGGGTTCGGCGCTCCAATCTTTTAGTGTGCTTCAGTTAGGCGTTTTTTAGCGAAGGCGGGGCGCAGCATTGATTTTCAATGACACGAGTAGATGACGATATTATAGAGCTCGATATGGACAATAAACTTGATTAACAACAACATAATCATCCCACTAACTTGTGTCTAGATCTTGGCGCCAACGGGGCTAGCTGGCGCCTCTCGCAAGTGTAGCCGAGCACAGGTTCGCCGGCAACATGATGAACTCTCAGACATTGGATCCGCATAAAATTGCCACATGAAATGAACTGCTGCAGAAATATGAACTGCGAGAAGGATTTAGTTGTTCTGAAGCTGTAGAGTGATACGCGTATTTGGTGCAAGGCAACAAAAAATACACCTAAAGGCTTCACCAAATGCAGAAGATCTATTGGTTAAACAACCCAATAGCTAAGACGTCAAGAGAGACTATTCAGCTCAGATGCGGCATCACTTAATGTGGGCGGGCCACTCATGGGTGTATCGCCTCTTTCTGAGACGATACGAGTGCATGGTGGTGCATCGCACATGAAAACTGCCTCGGTATGACTGACCCCGTCATTTCCTCAAAGCCAGAGGAATAGCATAAATAGATGTGCTTTCCACCTGGTAAATCAAAGACATCACAGAGACAGATCTACTTGAAACAATAACCAAAAATCCATTTTTATCTTTAAACCCTCTTTCTTTCACTTGCATCATGGCCGAAGCAAATATCCATTACCAAAAGGCTGGTCTCCCAGTAGTTACCCCAGATGAAGACGAAGAGCTCACCCAGGCTCTCACGTCCCTGGCTGACCCCGACTCTCTCGAAGAAGGGGCTCTTCTGGCAGATGGCGCTGATCCTTCGGGAGGCAACCAACTGGAAACCGTCTACTATGTCAACTTCAATCCGAACACCTCCGCTGAGCTCAAGCCCCAGCTTGAGGCAGTCTCAGCCAACGTCAACCTTAACAGCAATTTTTTTAGTGTCAAGGCCGATGCTGCTGTCGCAGAGAAAATTCCTTCCGGTACTCAGACTAAGAAGGCCAACTACAAGGCGAAGGTGATCAATCATCTCGCCCAAACCGCGCCGTGGTATGTATTGGACAATGCAATGCAACAAAATAGTATTTCATATCTGCTCTACGAATATACACTAACATATGGCCCCAGGATTGCCAACGTTGGCCTCCAGACACAGAAAAAGAACTTCAAAGTTGAAAAGAATGTGTTCCATGACACGCTTGTGAAGACCTTCACCCATGGGTTGAACTTGCCGGAGACCATCACAGCAAAACTAGAAAACTTTCTACAAAACGTCAAAAATGTCATCGATAAAGCTTCGGACACTTCCGACAGTTTGACATTCTTCATCTTGATTACCCTCTACCAACAGGATGACGTTGCAAAAATATGGCGACCATGTGAGCCTTTTTCAGTTGCGACTTGCTTTTCATCAAAATATAGATATACTAATTAATCTTCCAATCAGACATCCGAACGATCTACTTCAGAGTGGACCAAAGCTTGAGTGAATACACCAAGAAAAAGGGTGACAAGAGCTCCGGCAAGGATGTGAATGTTGATTTCGAATACGTGCAGTCAGATGGCCAGTTCAACAATGCTCTATTTGAGAGCAACGCCAAAACGGGTATCAACCAGCTCATAAACGCGAAATCAGCCGATTTCATCAAGAATACTTTGTTTGATGTTTCTGTTGATGACTGAGAGATTGATTAGGAAATGCCCTTTTTGTACATGGGCAGCTAATGACATGAACGGAATTTTACGCGCTATCATTTCAGAAACTCCAATGAGATCTTTCTATGTTTTTTCCTAGAAATAACTTTCAAATTTGAATCATGCAGAGTAGTAATTACAAGCTTTGAATTGTGATTTCTCGGCGATTGCTGCCTCAGTTTCTGTTTTCCTTGTGTTTTTTCACCACTGTCTACCTAGGTACCTTTGTTTAGAGCAAATCATCTTGGAGAAATAGTAATTATAAATGAAGAAACTTTTATGCAAGAGAAATCATGAATATCCTGGTCTATTTCTACGCCAATTTGGCTGTCTAAAGACCGTGCGCCTGTTGCCTGGGATCACGAGTACGTGACAAGCCGTGCTACAAGCTGTGACGGCTCAACCCTAGCTTCCGGCTTGATGTCATTTATTGATTGGGAATCCTTTGAATAAAGGTCTCCATCAATAATTGTGATATCGACCGGCGTTGTCATTTGTTATTGATACGCACTGATTCCCTATTGAGATGCCAACACGGCAATAGAGGCTCGTATGAAGCGGACACTACCGTCAATGAGTGAATGTGGATGGAGGTCTAAATACGGACTGTTTCCCCTCGATAGATAGTTTCCCTCTTCATCCTCAATTTATCGTCAACGCTGGCACCCTAGGTAGTGAATGTTACTTATTTGGACTGGTCGTATGTTACACAAGCTACATGATAGGTCTACTCCGTCCCTGGTTCGCGGAGCTTGACGAGGTGTGCGATCTCTGCTATCAAGCTTTATTAAACCCCAACAGTAATCCTAGAAGCAAGCATTATTTTCGACTTGTTAATCAAGTTTATTGTCCATATCGAGCTCTATAGGCTATGACAGACATCCCCACAATGGTCCCCAATCTATTATCCCCTTGGCCGGGAGCTAGCTGATTTTAGTGGTAATTTATGTAAAAAATATAGTATCTGATTGTATTCGGCCTCCCATTGGCCTAATCAGCACATCAAAATTACAAAAACCGGCAGAAAAGCTGTACGCGTGTGTAAGCCAGCTTTCACGCGTCAACACCCTTCCTCATGCTGTCAAATATATACAACTGAAGCCATCTAAAAGTGTCAAAAAGTATGGACTCCGCGCCTGCAGATTGTGACCCCGCGTCGCATGAGCCTGGATTAAGTTCTCAGCCAAATTTGTCGCGAAAAGCATCCGAAGCGATGGCTATTCTTGAGTAAATTCCCGACTTGGAGGACGTCCATTTCGAGCCTCTGGAGGTCGACCAAAATCGACCTCCCCAGCTGCGAATCCCCTCCCATATCGATATAATGAATCTGTCGGTTTAACTACGGTCCGTATCACGAAGCATAGACGGTAGCAAGGCTAGTCCGACAAGCCTGTCAAGGGTGAAGCTGTATATATATGATATTCGATATTATAAAGCCTAACCCAGAGAAAGTAGGGGGCCCCGGGGTGTCATGGTAGCTATATACGAGGTTGCCGTACGGGCGCTAGGGATAACGTTATCCCACTCCCGTACGTACGTGCTTGCTTCTGCACCGGGGTGCAGAAGCGCTGAATCATGAGATTGATATTCCGACACTGGCAACTCTCTAAAGGAATGGAAAAGAAGGAATATCAATAAATAATATACAATCTAGTATGGTAAAGGAAAAATCAAAAGAATAAAGCAAAAGTAACGGGTGCGGACTGGGGTAAGAAATGACAATCTATGGAGCCGGTGTAGTAACAGGTGTTGCAAATCGTACGTTCTTTAACTTAGAGTTGCGCTTCATTAACGACCTTTCTACCCATCCGTTAACATCGATACGTAGCTTGTTCGTATCAATAAGTTCTTGTAGAGCGCGGCAGGGCTTGCTCTTTGTTATGGCGTCCGCAGGATTGCTGTTACCGTTGATCCATCTCACTTCCGTGATCTCTTGACGTTCGTACGATTGACGGAGGCACATGAGATCGATCATAAGGCGTTTTTCACGTGTCGTACCCAGCTTGACGAGGCATTCGTAAAGGCTCTTCGAATCAGTGCAAAGGACTAGTGGGAGCGGCTCTAAAAGATGCAGCAGTTGGGTGAGAGTTGATTTGATTGCTGCAGCCGCATCGAATCCATTGGCCATACCGTACATCTCCGAAGCAAGTACGCTTCGGGTAATCCTCTTACACTTTGTAGAGGACCAGTGGAGGATATTCGCGTTATTTTGGGCGTCAGCGAGTACGATAATATAGCCAATTTGTGAAGACGAGTCCTTATTGTTAGCGAACGAAGCATCAATGAATGCGTACAATTGTGCGGTCCGTAGATTAATCTTGATGAATCGTAGTCCGTGGTTGGGGTTGTCAGCCTGCCATTTGAGTCGTTTGTTGAGCGCTTTTATATCCTCTTCATCCGGTTGTGTGGCTTGTGCTGCGAAAGAGAGATCAAACGAAGCTTCAGGTTGGGATACAGAAGCAATATATGCACCAAGAGCTCGTTGAGCAACGTACTGCTCATACAGAGATGCATTCTTACGAATCTTGCCACGGGAGTTGACTATATCCGAAGGGTGATCTTGTATGAGTCAGATATTCTTGCAGGTGCATTCTTGGGTAAGAGTAACACCCTGGGCATCTTCTGTAATTACCGCACCATTGAATCGTAGCGGTTTGCTGGTTATAAGCTGTTCACGTGGCTTGCAAAGGATATTTGCACGTTTGATTTGCTCTTCCTCTCGTATGGCAAAGGCTTCGTCAGCGACAATGAGCGTATCATCTGTTTGCATTCCAATAATGCCGAATCCTTGCTTTGGATCGCGGTAGTGAAGGAGGCACGGATCGTAGGTTGAGGTCTCCATGGCTAGCTGCTTCATGTGGTGTTCATGATACGTACAGAACTAGTGATTGCCTGCTTCGGGGATTCTGTATAACGGTCGTTCAACCTTCAAGAATTCGCATCCAGGGAAAAAGCGTTGCAAATCGGAGGGGATTCAAATATAGAAATCACAATTAAGGTGTGTTGTTGACTAAATATAAGCCTGCGTGACATCTTGGATCCAAAATTGTACATTGTCCTTGCTTGCTCCAATACAGAGAATTAAACGTTGACTAGAGCGCTGAATTGTAGGTGACTGCGTAAGTATAAATTCTTTGTCCTTGTCGTTGTACGCTTGGACGACAAGTTGTAATTTCTCGAAGACTTTGTTAGTGCCTTTATTCTTGATCTCATCAACGAATCTAAAGCCATAGATGCGGGCCTCTGGTGGGATGTCTTCTCAATTGACTGCTGCAAATATACCTCTTTCTAGTAGTCCGTTAACTTCCTTTTTGCGAGATTCGTCGTACGTGCCTGGAGCAAGAAGTTGTGTGAATATCTCCGCGATGGCGTGTAGATCTGGGGCATCTAGCTCTTGTAAGTACGTAAGATCATCCTTATATCGAGGTGGTAAGCGGCGTTCGCGTTATGGGCATTGTGATTGAGGTTCGGTGTGATTTGGTTCATATAATGGGATCGCAACTTTTGGAGGAGATGGGAGTACGTTCGACAGTTCTATTAATGGTGCCGTAGGTGCGCTATATGGTTCAGCCTTATCATTATTATTAGTGTTTTCTTGCTTCGGATCATCATCTTTATGATACAGTTTAACAACAGTTGATCTGAACTTTGTAGGGCCATTTAGGAGATCAATCGTGCATGTTTCTCTGTTGATTGATATAAGTTTATATGGTCCTTTCCATTTGCCAGGATATCTAGTTCCTCCTTCGCGCCATACAAGTACGTCCAAATTGAGGGGAAGACGGTGTATGAGCGTAGACGATGGTCTGTTTCGGGTGTTAAGCGCATCATTGATCTAGTGTACAGTATGAAGCCTTTGTACTTCAGTCATTGCTTTCTTGACTGTAGCAGCACGTTGAGCAACCATAGGTGTAGGAGGACTGTATTCCATCATCCGAGGGTACGCTCTAAATATAAGAAGTGTAGGCACGTAACCATCTGGGCCTGTGGTATCATTAACAGCTTTAACAGCCATTTGAAGCGCTAATTCGGGTGCTAGCTCTGGCACTTCTTCCGAAATAATCTCATACGAGCGATATAGTACAGCATGGTAATGTTCAATAGTGCCAATTAACCAATGTGCTTCGATAGGAACGCTGACCATCATCATACTAATGGATGAAGTGAGTTGTGTAAATTCTTTGCTTACGAAGTTCTTTCCTGCATTGGTAATGATGAAATCTGGGGGTCTGAGGTATATATTAATCCATAACATTTATAGCGCGTCCCATGTCGCTTTTACAGATATACTTGTAAGCTAACATGCGGCATTAAAATGTGTTGCTTCGTCCACAATATGGAGTACAGGCTTGCCATTGATATACATAATGTCCATAATAATTAAATGATTAAATTTAATGTCGTCCTGTAGGGTGAAGCGGAAACGGCCTGGTAATCTACCGTGGGTTTAGCAATGGTAATAGAATTTGTTAATCTCTTCTATTGCTTTAGGGTACATATCATAGCCTGCGTGTTGTAGGGTTTTATGTAGTCATCCAACAGAAGGATGTCTAAAGTGGCGGTGTAATCGACATAGTTCTGTATCTATAAGGAAGCATTGCTTGTCATCAAAGGATTGTGAGATATACATTGCTAGTAAATAGTCCCAAATAAGAAAAGGATGGCCGAATCGGCGTACGATTGGCGCGGTCAGGTACGGTTCGCTGCGGATAAGGAGATCCTTCGTATTATCGTAGTAAACCTTGAGGCGGTCGAGATCTTTGATAGAGAATAGGAACGGTGTTATGGCCTTAATAATATAGAATCATACGTTGCCAACCGGGGTCTCTATATCAATCGAACCTAGAGATTGTAGCGCGTTACCAGCACCAAATCGTATAGTTACAGATCCAGCAGTTGACGTATCCATCGTACAATTCTTGGTAACTTTCCGAAATGCAAGATATTAAGTATATCCAGCCGTTAAGAATGCTGTAGCGCCAGTATCAATAAGTAGCCCTATAAATGTGTTTAATGAATATCAATCTTCTGTAAGAAACGCATATTCAGGTACAGTAAGATGATAAGAGCTTGGTATAATCCATATGTTGGTGTTATCTTTGTCGCTAGGGGTGAGCTTGGCTGTATATTCTTGATTGTTGCCTAGCAAGCAGCTGAGATAGTGAGCTGCAGAATGATTAGCGAGTTCGCTTGCTAGCGAAGGTGAGAATTTGGCATGATCCGTAGTGACAACTGTGAAGTATCCTGTTGCCATAGTTGGCTCGCTTTTCGTACGGTCTGGGAGGTCGTACTGGCTCGGTTCATCGATCTCAGCCAAGTACGATTCGAAGCGTTTCCCTGGCGTTGGAGGCTGTCTTTTGGATTCCATGATAAATTTGTCTATTGCAGCCTCGTATGGGCGTCTAGCAGCTTGTCGTTCCTCTTCCATATGGTTAGTTGACCAGCAGTCTAGTTTATGGCATACATGGTAGATTTTCAGTGCTTCGCTTTGGTAGCGACGTGGTGAACGGCTAGGGTAGCGTAGATTGCTCCTTCCTCGTGAGTAGCTTCATCCATATAGTGAACGTCTTCTATGTGGCGAACGTGACTGTCGGCTGTAGTAGCGGCGATCTATATAGTACAAATCTATAGGATGTTGCGCTGCTGCTTATTTTGAGTCTTCCTATTAGCTTATACTTGATCATAGGTCCTGTATGAGGCTGGAGATGTTCGGTGAAGGTTTTCAGGTTGCGGCATAGCACGCAGGGACAAGACGGGTTGCTAATACAAGCTTTGAATGGTAATAGACGTCGTTTCGTAGCTCCGGACGAATCTTGCTATAGAGTCTTTGTAGGTCCCGAAGCATAATTTTAAGGCATTCTAGAATTGGCTTATCAGGGTTCTTACTCATAGTACTGGCTAGATTCGTAGCATCCCATTGACTCTGTATGAATCGGAGGTGCTCCTCAGTCTCAAAGTAGCTTTTCACAGCAGATATAGGGTTGATTCCTCGCCGGACCTATTTGTCCTTGTTGTCAAAGTAGTACCGAAGGGCTTCTTCTTTAAGCATCACGAAAAACGCCTTTCTTTGAGTATCTTAGGTGTGGATTCCCATATGACCGCACATTTCTAAGAAATATTGATACGAATAGTTAAATGTGTTCTTATTATTGCTGTAGTGGAGATCTTCTGAATAAGCCTTTCGTAGCTAACTGATATTCGCCCCATAGTATAAGGTGTCTTGCGTGGTATAGTTTGTATGGACGGTCTGGCGGCTATGCGTCGTAGCCGGTATGGCCTGCTTATATAACATAGTTGTGGTAGGGGTTATTAGATTATACTATTGCTGCACCAATTATGCGATTGGGGTCGGTGTTGTGTCTCTCTCCTTATTACGCTGAGATTGTAGTATCATTCTGTATGATATAGTCGTTGCTTGTGGTTCGGAGTGGATAGCTTGTTGAGGTGCCTTAGGGGTTGTAGCTTGGAGCCTTCGAATCGCAGGTCCATACGTGAGCTCGATATTTGGTGAGCTGAATATTCCATGGCGTTGTACATGGTATATAACTTCACTTTCGGTCCATTCATGCTGCTCTAATTTGGCAATTGTCTCGGATAGTGTAGTAGCTGCATATTGTCGTCCTTTCGCTACGTATACGCCATTTGTTCACAGGGTGTCACGTAGGTTAATAAGAGTCTTTAGAGGCGCAATTCTAAAAGCTCCTTCGGTCCATGTTGAGAAGTCTTCGCGAAATGTATTCCATAGATCTTCATTGTACAAGTCAGTGTAGTCCTCGATTTGGGCTATTATATACTTCTCAATGGTTTTTGCGTCCTTGTCTGTCGGATCGAAGCTTTTCGAGTAATCTGTAGTTGGAGGCATCTTGTCAGGGTTTCTAGCGCGTGGTTCGGAGCGTTGGAGATAGGTATGAATTGAGGTCGACTGAACGGCTCAATATAGGGGTATTGGGGTACTAAGAATAGGGTCTTGATCTGTGGGCCTCACTGATCAGTGTCGGTTTAACTACGGTCCGTATCACGAAGCATAGACGGTAGCAAGGCTAGTCCGACAAGCCTGTCAAGGGTGAAGCTGTATATATATGATATTCGATATTATAAAGCCTAACCCAGAGAAAGTAGGGGGCCCCGGGGTGTCATGGTAGCTATATACGAGGTTGCCGTACGGGCGCTAGGGATAACGTTATCCCGCTCCCGTACGTACGTGCTTGCTTCTGCACCGGGGTGCAGAAGCGCCGAATCATGAGATTGATATTCCGACAGAATCCTTATCAACTGTTTAGTTTGTTCCTTACGGAGCCTTTATGGAAAGTTCTCGCTAACAATACAAATTCATATGCGTACTCGAAAGAATGGAAAAACCCCAATCCACACCATCGAACTTGGCGATCAACGACACCTGAAGAACTCAAGGTTTTTGTTGGAGCTCAAATTTATATGGGAATTACTAGGGAGCCCTCTATTAAAAACTATTGGAATAAGGACCTCACGAAAGGTGCTATTCACACAGTGTCTCTAGCCCTCTCTTTCTATCGATATGAGCAGCTCTGACGATATTTTCATATATCCCCGGCTCCCGAGGTTTCCAGAGGCTATACAAGCACTTATTACCCCCCTGAGCCGACCCCTGAGCAAGAACTCAATATGAGCTACGAGCAATTGAACTCAATTTGGTGGAATAAGGTCGATATTGTGCTTAGAGTGCGGCGAAGAGCTTCAAAAACGTACTATATTCCTTCGTCGAACGTGTCTATTGACGAGTCAATGGTTAAGAGCTTTAGCAGATCGTCCCACACGTACAAAATGCCTAATAAACCGATCAGCCAAGGATTCAAGATATTCACGCTTGCAGATCACAGTTATATATATTACTTTTTCCCAGCAAGCCGTACGAAGGGGGTCATCGAGGTGGAAACGCCTGTCAAGCTTACAAAAACGGGTCAAATGGTGTATAAGCTTATAAAAACTCTGCCGAGAGATAATCTAAGCTATGCCGTCTACATTGACAACTATTTTACTAGCATTGAACTATTGAGAATGCTTCGTGAAATACAAATTGGAGCTTGCGGCACTACTCGATCTCATTCCGCCGGCAAAGAATTCCCCTTATTATTGAAAAAGTTGAAGGATTTAGGGCAATATATGCTATATCATAAAGTCTGTGCCATCCCCGTCTCTAACGTACTCTGCTTCGCCTGGCAGGATAACAACGTTATCCTAGGCCTCACTACAATCCATACAGTAAATCGGACGAACAACTTCATCGAACGCTGGCAACGAAGGCCACAAAAGACTTCAACTAATGGCCCCTTAGTACGGCGTGAATTTGGCGATAAAGCGATCAAATTGATGTTGATCCCACGCTTTATTAACGATTACAACCTTTATATGGGGGGAGTTGATATAGCTAATCAACATCGAGCTGCGTATGAGACCCATACACGTACATATCGCTCTTGGTGGCCTCTTTGGAACTGGTGCTTAGACATGGCAATAGTCAACGCTTGGAAGTTACACTATTTGCGCTGTAAGGAGCTCAATATAGCCTCATATTCGCATGCCAACTTCCGGAGAAAGCTTTATATGCAGCTTTTTGCCTCCAATCCCCTATTTCCAGCGACTGAGATACCAGCAATGAATCGCTCGACAACCGAGCCCACCGCTTCAAAACCGCATTCGAATGATTCCCAGCTACATATAGCTGTATGGCATCCCAAAGGCCTTTCTAGACGCTGTCATTGGTGTCTAGCAAATAATCGGAAACATCAAATAAGCAACAATAGAGCCCCTATTAGGCAAACAACATTTATATGCAAAGCCTGCAATATTTCTCTATGCCGGCCGGATTCCGGAAGAACGTGCTTTCGGGACTTTCATACACCACAAAATCCATCGTGAGACTGTTTATAGTGTATCATACGTATGTGAATAGCTTCTAATTTATCTTTATTACTTGATATTGGTAGCCCCTGTTGCTAGTAAATTGTATGGATTCGTGTTCACCCGAGGAGGTGAGGCGGTGAGCCCTTATTCTCGCCATATGGCCAATAGGAAGTGCTGCACCAAAAATACACAAAATTACCACTAAAATCAGCTAGCCCCCGGCCAAGGGGATACAGAGAGGCCTTTTAGGCTTATTTTCACATAACAATCATTGGACGGGAAAAGGGGAGCCTTGCACATAATTAAAATCATCGACCCTAATTCTCCTTTTCACTGGTATCCGCCAAGAACTGGGAAATTCTTATCGGTCTCCTAACGCCCTCATGTTACATACTGTTGGTTTAACTACGGTCCGTATCACGAAGCATAGACGGTAGTAAGGCGCGAACACGAAGCGGCCTAGCCTAATGAGCCTGACAATATGAAGATATCTTGATTCCTAATATTGTGACTGATCCCCAAGAGTAAGGGGAGTGTGTGTGTGTGTGTGTATATTTAACGGCCGTGGTTCGTGACTTGCACGCTTCCCACCGATCCCTACTGGGACATAGGCCGCCGAGGGGTAAGCCTCGGGCTTCAGGTCCTATCAGATTTATATACAAATAAGAGACTCTTTGGCGCATTTCCATAGCTGCCGTGGTCTTAAAGGGAGATCTACTTCCTAGTGGGTTTTGGGTATTTGCTAGCTGCAATGGTCCACCTACGCTCCATGACCCATCATTCTACCACTATCATACTTAAGCAGTGAGTTTGAAAAGAAAAAGGGAAGAAGGAAAGAAGGAAAGAAAGAAAGAAAGAACAAAGGAAAAGAGAGATATAAGGGGGAAGTAGGGCTGACTTAGCTAGGTGCTAAGGAGAGATTGGCGAGGACAGATATCCTCAAAGAAACGGGTCTCTGCTAGCTATGAGGCTAGTTTTCGTGTTCCTTTCGCAGTACCTAAAAGAAAAGAGATAACTTTAGAAGGGGGTCCAGGTGGATGAGGAGCTCGTCTCTTAGCTATATAGCAGAAGAAGAAATGTAGAGGTGCTTTTTATGCTCTACACCGATAGAGAAGATAAGTATCATCATGATTAAAGTGTTCATAGTAGTCTGCAAAGCCTCCATGACCAGTATGGGCCGCAATAATACGGCCAAGGTCAAGTCGGTTGAGTTGAAGCTTCCCAGGGCGCTTAGGAGAAGTAGTTATTTCTAGATCTTGATAACTCTGTGGTGCCACCTTCTGCCATTGTGACTGAGCAGCGGATAGGGATTGAGTCTTGGCGTGTCTCTTTAGCGAGGCGTATGAGGATTTGTGAGGAGCAGGAGGGGTTGAGGCAGCTCCCTCTTTGGCAGCGAGATCAGCTGCTTTGTTCTCAGGGATTTTAGCGTGTCCAGGGACCCATCGGATTTGGATTGATCCACTTTTGGTGTGTGAAAGCCTTTCGCGTAGTGGCTAGGCGGCTGCAAGGGTGCGGAAGGATTTAAAGACCTCTTGGGAGGATCCTGTAGAGGGGGATAGGAGGCGCGTGGCAACTTCCAGGTTGTTAAGGCAGATCCATAGGTTAGTAGCAAATTGAGCTGTTGGGTATGTTATTGCTGCTTGAGCACCAGCTAGGGCAGCTTCTGCTTCTGTGTCAAAGACCTCTTTCCCATGTCCGTATGAGAGTGAGGAGCGGAGGAACTGATGGTGTGCTTAAAATCCAATATAGCCACCCCCTGCACGTCCGTCTATCAGCCTAGATCCATCTGAAAAGATTACAATATCCAAGCTAGGGATGGTGCATTGAAAAGCTGTGAAATCAGCCGCTGCCTGTTCCTTAGTGCGTCCCATGGGAGCTCCTATTTAGGCTAGGGCACTCTTGCGTGACCCACAAGGGTACCAGGGAGCATATTGTAGAGGGTTTATTTGTTCAGAGTTGGGGAGCGCCAGCACTCGGCGGGCAAATCGACTGGTTTGTTGGCCGTCTCTGGCTATCTGTTCTGCGCGTCTTCAGAGTGGGTAGTATGGATCAAGACGCTATAGGTGGATAGATGTTTGGAGGGCTATTTGATCTAGTTCAATTTCTGGCGGAGAGAATCTAGACTCTCGGTATAGAATAGATATTGGAGTTATATGGAAAACTGGAAGGACTGCTCTTGCGCCTGCTAGTATTACTTTGATTAGTTTCTCAAGATATTCTCCAACTTAATTTAAGATTTAGGAAGATCCAGGGCAAGTATGTCCTGGCCACCAGGTTTCTGCGTCATAGTATACTTTATAGAGTATACAGGCTGATATAGCCTGCTATAGTAAATGAGGTTTGACTCTATAGATAGTATTCCCTAGAGAGCGAAGGGCATTAGCTACAGTGAGGGCTTTAGATGCTGTTTCACTAACATACTATTTAAATATTAGCTTTTTGTCAAAGAGGATTCCTAGCCAGTGTAGATATAGCTGTTTAGTATTTTCTGAGATTATGATAGATCTAGCTTTTACTGAAGGTGTGTAGGTTGGGTCCTGGTCTGCTTTATGTTGGGAGAAGTGAAGAAGCTCGTATTTATCTAGTGCAAATGTAATGCCCTCTGCAGCGCTCCAGTTTAGAGCTTCTTATAGTGAGTCTGATAATGCTTTGCAGTTAGTAGCAAGAGATGTTGAGATTGCCAGGTTAGCTGCGTCATCTGCGTAACCAAATCTGTTCCTTGGGTTTCCTAGACAGAATAGGGGCGCTATGTAGAGCATGAAAAGAATGCTAGATACTGGGGATCCTTGTGGAAGACCGCAGGCAATGTCTGTTGAGGGGCCAATCTCTCCATCGAGTCGGATCTGGACTGATCGCCCAGTAGCAAAGGAGGCAATCCAGAGAACAAGATTGGTGGGCCAGCCCTGCTCACGTAATCTGCGGATAAGTCTGCCGGGAAGCACGGCATCAAAAGCGCCCTTGACATCTAGGGTAAGGAGTGAGGCAGTCATGCCTTGATTTAGTGCTTGTTCAACATCATGTGTTAGGCATATGGTTAGATCATTTGCAGATCTTAGTAGGAGAGCCCTAAACTGTTGCCTTGCTAATACTTTGTAGTATATAGAGATCCATGCCATATTCCGTGCCACCAAGCGCTCCAGTCCTTTGCCAAGTACTGATAGGAGAGTGATTAGTCTGTATGAACTAGGTGAAGACCAATCAGTCTTTTTTAGTTTCTGGATAATTGCTAAGATTGCATGTCGAAAGCATTTTAGGTGATAGCCAATCTTTAGGCACCCTTGGTATAATATTAGTACCTTGTCCTTAATCAGAGGCCATGCCACTTTAAGTATGCAGATTGGGATTTCGTCTGAGCCAGGGGCTGTGTTTCCTGCCTGAAGTACTGACTCCTCCACCTGTGCCATTATTATGTCTGGGAAATAGAGACTAGTGGTAGGGACTGCTGGGGAGTCCAGCGGTATGTCTCCTGCCTCAGCCAAGTTTTGGAGAAGATTACAGACTAGTACATCTCGTTTCTCATGTATAGTAACTGCTAGGAAGCTGTTGGGTCTCAGTGGATCCTTCAGTGGAGGGCTTCGGAAGGTACCTGTAGACTTATGCCATTTACTCATATCAAAGACATCCTTCATTTGTGTTACCGTAGAGAGCTTATCTTGCCAAAATTGTCGTTGAGACCATCTAGTTATCCTGCAGAAGTCTGTCTTTGAGCAGAGGCCTAAGCAGTAATTGTGTAAAGCTTTCTTATAGTCTTCGTTCCACCATGGTTATCCTATGCCTTGTGTCATGGTCCTCTTAGCAGAGCCTCTATATGCTCCTTGAATTGCAGATGTCAGTTTTTCAGCAAGGACATCAAGATCTTCTTCTGTTGCGGCTGAGCTCTCGGTGCCAGCGAGATTAGAGGCGAGGAGCGAGAGGAAGGAGGTGTGGTCTAGTGTGTCAAATCTCAGTTTCTGAGCTGTTTCCTTGTATCTCTGATCCCATGGTACAGTGGTGATTAGTGGTTGATGATCTGAGGTTGCATCTAAGTGGCTCGCTATGCTAGTTTTAGCTCCCGCGAGTGCCAGAGGGCTTGAGGCGAAACTGAGGTCTAACACGTTACCCCTTTCATGTATGGGACAGTCTATGTTAGAGATGAGTACTAGACCCTGGAGGTCCAGCCAGTTAATGAACGGCTCTGCAGAAGGTGTGGGGCTGCGATGTAGCGAGGGCTGCCATCTGTTGTGTAGTAGGTTGAGATCGCCTGCGAGTATCGTTGCTTGAGGGAAATATACCTCTGGTAGGGTTGTAAGAGCTTTCGTGGCTTCGCCTGCTCTGATGGAGTCTGCTGGGGCATTATAGATGTTAACTATTAGAGCGGACTTTCCTGTGGGCGAAAAAATCTATAGGAATAGGAGATCCGAGGCCTCTTTGGTGTTAGTTGTGAAGGGGCGCAGCTGGGAGGTCTGAATGCTCTTCTTCTTTCAAACATAGGTAAGGATTCGTGGTCGGCCACTTATCGCCTAACTGTTAGTTGGGGAGAAGCATTCATATGATAGATGATTTTTAGTGATCTATCAGCTAAGATCTTTGAATGTATATGGTTCTTAGATTAGGATAATATCAATATTGCTTGTGTATACTAATGTGAGAGCTATTTCATATGCATCTGGCGCGTGCCCTACATTTAGCTATAGGATTTTAAGAGGCGCCTTTTGAGTTGGATAGTGATAGATCATAGCTCCCGTTCAAAAAGGGAGGCGAACCAATTTTGTAATTGAGGGGTTGTAAAGCGGACTGCGCGAGCTGTAATTGGAGGATCTTTAGTTGGGACGCGAGGTGGAAGGGTTACTGAACGGAAAGGAGAGATAATCTCATAGGTTGGAGGCTGAGTTAGCATCTTGTCTAGTGCCATAGATGTTTCTTGTGTGCCAATGGAGAGCTGAGTGCTACATCCTCCTTCAGTTTAAGCTTTTGCGAGGTTAATAGCACAGGATTTCCAGATCTCTACTTGTTAAGCTTTAGTATGTTTAGAGTTGCCTTTAGGGCGCAGGAGGCATTCTAGGAAATCAGCAGGATGTGGTCCATGGCAGTGTATGCATCTGGGAGGACACTGATGAGGCTCCAGGGCTATGCAGCGGTTAACATGTTCCTGTTCAGTATGCTCTAAGGAGCCACAGAGCCGGCATTGAGAGGGGCGGGCACAGGATTGTGCATTATGCCATTTCCAGCATTGTATGCATTGGATAACTGTTGTTCTCTTAGAGAGGTGACGAGCATTAGTAATAGTGCTAAAAAGGTGTAGCTGGATAGGCAGTGGTGATTTCGTGCCTTCTGGGAAGTTAACAAACCAGCTTGAGGAAAGAGTATCAGGGTTGGCGGCACTTGTAGCGGTCTCGCTGATAGATATAGGCTTGAGTCCTGTAGTTTCACTGATTTCTAAGGATAGTAGTGTAGGATTGACAGGGATTAGAGAGTATTGACCGTCCAAGATTTGGCCAACTTTCCTTGGCACATTGGTGACTCAGTACGAGACCCATCGGGAGCTGCGTTCTATCTGGTAGTTCACAAAGAATGCAGAGATAATCTCTTTTTGGGCCTTAAGGGTTAGGAGGGCTTCTGGAGATGAGGGACATAGTGCAAAACCAGTCTTTGTAGCTTGAACTTCTTTTAGTGCTGAACTGTTTGAGTTTAGTTGAGACTGTAGGCTAGAGTAGATAGTGTAGGCTTCCATTTTTCTAGCTCCATGGTCAGCTGGGAGGCGTACGAAGAGCTGGTTGTCAGGAAGGGGTTGTTTCACCAGAGGCATAGGCTTTTTAACTTGGGCTTTGGAGTGAGTAGTAGGAGTTGATTTGACCGGGGCATATTGGGTAATAGTTGCATAAGTCGACTGTTCAAGACCTGAGAGGGGACGTGAGGGAGGGGGTGAAGGGGGTAAGGAATTTGGAGTAGGGGAAGGGGAAGGGGAAGGGGAAGGGGAAGGGGAAGGGAAAGGGGACAGGGCAGGTAGAATGGAGGTCGTCAAGATACTGCTGATATAGGCGCTAAAATGTCGTTGGGCTACTGAGGCGAGGTCATCGCTTAGAGCGGTGAGGGCTCTCAGTAGATGAGGGGCCAGGCCGGTGGTTTGGCTGCGGTGTTTATCGAGGAATGCAGCTATAGGGCTGAAGATCTTCTGTCCTTCAGAAGCTCTTGTCATGGCTGCGGACGTGGATTCCAGTAGGGCTGTCTGTAGAGGGCCATCTGTACCAGGGCCTTTACGCGCCATAGTGTTGCCGGACGCGTTGAGACGCGTCAAAGGCCGCACTTCTGGTGGCTAGGTGGTAGAGAGGGGTGAGGAGTTTGGGCCTCTGACTGTTTGATATAAACAATTGTAGGGAATTCGTCTATCTGTGCAAGAGTTCCTGTGAATTTTTGTCCAAGAGTTAGGGGGACGGGGGATGGCTAGCTAGATATACGCGGCACGCACGTGGATAAGTGTTGATTGATTTAGCGAATCAGAGCGCTGCGTGTATATAATATTTTCCTGTGGGATTTTTGGTTACTAGGGTAATACGAGTTTTGTCGGTAGTGCAGCTATCGCATGCGGTAGGCACAATCATCAAGTGCTTGCACAGCGGTCAATCCGCACATCCTCAGTAGGTATCCCAACAAACTACGGTTCCACAGTTCCTGTTACTGTCGGCAATGATGGGTATGCTACTGCTCATGTTTAAAAGAACATTATTAACATGCAAAGCCTTAGTGATCATTTATTTTCCGAGGACGTCAGCAATTTGTGACGGAACACGAAGCTGAGTATCTTTCCGCACTTCCTTAAATTATTCCTATCCTAGAAGAAGATACAAGCCCCCCGTCACTAAATTGGATGGCTGTTAAGGACGGATGTTGTGTCCTTAATAGAGGAGCACCAAACCATTGCGCGTGATCTGTCCTATATCTCTAAATGTGTGCGATACCACTGCTCCTCTGCGTCTGTATATGCTAAGCTGAGAATCTTCAACTGGTCATCATCTGCTTGTTCATAACCATACTCCCTAGCAATATCGTTCTCGATACGGACCCAGTGCACGGTCAGAGAGGCCACCAACCGGTCTAGATCGCTGAAATCATTTTCTAGCTCCCCTTTCAGCTCCTGGATTTGATCGTTCAAAGCGGTATGCTGATCAGAAACGCTGTCCAGCCCCTTTTGGACCTTTGCTCGTATGGCCTTCACTTTTTGGATATAGCCCGCTGACGACGTTTGCCCTCGTAGATTGGGTCGATAATGCCGCTTGGTTCCCAGTGCCTCATGGGCTGTGCAGGTTCTAGTTCGAGGTCAGTGCGGCTCTAGAGAGAATATAGGAGTTGGCTCACCTCCAGCTTGGCCACTAGCTTGACGCACATACACGCCATAGTACGGTATTTGAGGCGGATGTTGCACCATCAGTGCGCGCAGGCGGCGTTCCTCGGCAATATTTTCGTCTCCAAGATGGTGAGAAGAGGGTGAAGTGATAGACATCCTACGGTAAGTGTACTGTTGCTGGAGTTGAGTGTTGTCACTGGATTGTCTGAGTTCAGGAGCACTAAATCACGGTTAGTCAGAAACGGGACTACGCCATAATCGATCACAACTCACCGCAGGGCATGTAGTGGGATAACAAAAAATGAGAGAGGTAGAGAGATGGAAATGGTTCTCCCTGGGCTGATATCTTGTGCGTGCAGTGCCAAACAACGCTAAACTATTTTGGGAAAGGTAGGCTGGAAGGTAGTGGTGATTTCCATATTAGGTCTCAATTAAGGGGGTGTCTATGAAGCGTACACAATTTTACCGTATGTCCTCAACTAATTAAAAAATTAGCAATCGACATGACACAGATCGAGATGAAATTGGGACGGTATCTCACTTATCAAATCTGGGATAGTGCCGCCATTCTACCACAAATTCTGCAACCGAGACGTTCAACATTGGGAACGGACTCTATTCTGACGTTCCATTTGGCCAACTCTTTAAATTGATTGCTGACCCTAAGTCGTCTCTGTGACACTGGTTGTAAGTTTCCTATACGGCATTAGTGATAGCTGATAAATGATACGATCAAAATCACCTTGGTGGATGACTGATGGGGTATTTACTTGAAAGGCGAGACAAGGCCTTCGCAGAATGGCGTCTGATCAGCCACGATGGTATCCAAGGGGTGCCAAATTGCACCTTTGTACCTTACAAGTAATTGATTCTAGCTCCAGGGAAAATGGTTCGAGGCATGTTCAATCGGCACATGTTTCAGAGATAAAGACGCCTTGCAATGATGGCGATATCGCTGCTTTTCTTGAGTATATTCCTCTTTGGTATAGTCGACACCAGAGGCCTGACTGTGTGCGACACTCGCCGATTTCCTCCGGCGTTATCATACACCAGTACACCGGCTGGTAGATGAAAACCACGAAAGCTGTTGCAGCCCACTCATGACGCCTCCTCCTGCCTGATTAGGATGCGTCAGGCCGCGAGTCATTGTGAATTTCAATTTCTGGGAGAGACTACCCTCTATGCTGCATGATACTGAGCCACATTTCCTGGGTGGTAGAAATCTGATAGGCCAGATTCTACGCCTCGCGTTGTAGTTTCTCTCATCTCCACTTTCAGCGTTGCATCTAATGCCCCTGAGAAAATAAGAGACGGATTGCTCAGCCCCATTGAAATAATGAATCATCGGGTATCTGCCAGCTGAGAAAAGGTATAAATTGGAGTAACTTCCCACCGCAGCAGGAAAAAACCTTCTTCTCAATTTTTTCGTCGACGCTGACACATCTGACAAAATGGAGGGTCAGCAGCAATCAACTTCTTTCCTGGTCAACGACTTGCGTATTCCAAGGTTCACACAAGGACTAGAAAGTGAACCTCTGGCTACTGAAGCTGCTGCACAAACATCACTTGGCTCTCCTCCCTCAAATCCTCCCTCAACCATTCTCTTCGATGAGGAATTACCTCCGTTGCAGCTATATAGCGAGCGACTTGCGTCCGGTGAAGAGTCCAGTGGAGCACAGAATCTCTTTATTCCAGTTATTGAAATTAGTGAGGACGAGGGTGATAGCAGCACAGTTCTTTCGCAACCATCACGGCCACGGCGTCGAAATACTCGTCATCCCGATTATGCTTACCGAGACTACCAAGTCACAATGGACCATGCTATCTCGGCATCGTCTCTTGGTAAACGAGGAAGAGAAGACTCGGATACGCCGAGTCTTCCATCTAAAATCGTAAGGAACTCTTGTCCGGATTTCTCAATCATATGCTGACAATCAACAGAGGCAATTGGTGACTGAAATACAAGGACAGTATGAATCCTTAGAAAAACAAAACGAACAATCAGCCCAAGAAAGACATCGATGGAAGGAAGAAAGGGATCGATGGAAGAAGAAAAAGAATGAATGGAAGAAGAAAGAGAGAGAGCTCCATCGTCAGATTCAATTTCTGCAGCGACAAGTCAACGAACAAAAGCGGCGCAATATTTTAAAGTGTGTTGTATGCCATAGAACATTCAATAAGAACTGGAACGTTTTCAGCTGTGGCCATACTCTATGCAAAGACTGTGTGGATGACATCCATTCCAAAGGTTCATTATTCAAGTACTCTTGTGTTCAGTGCGGAAGACCGATTCAAGCTTGTTTCGACTTTTATCCAAACGTGGTGGAGGCGTAGAGCGGAATTGAGGTTATTCGTTACCAGCGTTATTCTCCTGAACTTAATCGAAATCAATATGTCTCTGGGGTCTAGGACAGGTAGCGAATATAACGGATAAGGAGCTCTTCTAGGGAGAAATATACTTCTGAGAGAACTCAAAGAGCGGATGACGTCGGATCCACTCGTTTGTCAAAAATCAGCGTCTTTGCACCTAGTGAAATATGTCGGGCGTTAGCAAATTTTGTCCAGAACAGTCTAACTCTGAAGTCTACCGCAAATTTGTTAGTTGTGTCATTCTAAGCTCACATATATCACAAAAACAAACTTGATACTGTTCTCCACTAGGTTCAGTAGCCAAAATCGACTACACTGCTGGATTTTATCGCACTCAGATTTCCTACGCTCACATATATTATGAATGGTCAGGTATGTTGTGACAGATTATCGCTTCAAATCTCAGCCAATGAAGGGTAGAGATGCTGCGGAATCGTGTGCTAAGAGCGTCAGTTTCTTCCAATCATGAACTCCCTCTTACCGCCCGCAACCTCAAAGTCAGCCTTGTTATCGTTCAGCCTTGTCGACACATCTGTATGAATCTCACGCAACACATCCTATCATGAAACAATGTTTTCGTATTGTTGAACTGTTTCCCCTCATCACTCAACCCGATACATATTTGTGATGTCACGACTCTGAACCATGGAAACTCCTCCGTCCCGATATAAGTTCCAGATCGGTTGGATATGTGCCCTACCTAT
The DNA here is from genome assembly GCF_000003125.1 of Talaromyces stipitatus ATCC 10500. Classification (NCBI taxonomy): domain Eukaryota; kingdom Fungi; phylum Ascomycota; class Eurotiomycetes; order Eurotiales; family Trichocomaceae; genus Talaromyces; species Talaromyces stipitatus. The sequence continues at coordinate 4,568,747 of NW_002990115.1, read as the reverse complement.
TGAAGCAGCCGCCGCAATCCAGATGCTGGACGAGAATTTCGGTATTCTCCAAGAGCAGGAAAGGACGGACTCCAACACATACACCTTGGGTCGGATTGGCCGTCACTATGTCGTGATCGCGTGTCTGCCAGATAGACAATACGGGATTACTTTAGCCACCACAGTTGCTAATAATATGATGAGAACCTTTAGTGACTCGCTTTGCATCGGCTTGATAGTGGGCATCGGCGGAGGAGCTCCTTCCGCGGAGCACAACATTCGCCTGGGTGACATTGTGGTCAGTCGTCCTGAAGGCTCTTATAGTGGCGTTATTCAACACAACATGGGTAAAATTAGCAGAGATGGTAAAATTCAACGCCTTGGGTCCTTAAATAGCCCGCTAAAGTCATTGCTGAACGCGCTGGCTCAGGTGAGGGCGGCAGAACTATATGATGATCCTCAGTATCCAGTGTACCTTCAAGAAGCTATTAGGAAAAATAAACGGACACGGAATATCTTTAGCCGTCCTGACGTCGACATGGACCGGCTATTCAAAATAGAGCATGAGCATCCTGAGAATGCAGCATCCTGTGATCAGTGTTTGGTGGAGTAGGAGGAAGATCGTATTACCCGCGAAGACGGCGACCCACAAACACACTATGGAACAATTGCATCTGGGAATACTTTGATTAAAGACGGAAAGACGAGGGAGGCCATCCGCGAGGACACTGGTGCGTTGTGTTTTGAGATGGAGGCGGCAGGCTTAATGGCGGACTTTCCTTGCCTGATGATACGGGGTATTTGCGATTATGCCGACTCGCATAAGAATAAACAATGGCAAGGTTATGCTGCACTAGCGGCTGCAGCCTTTACGAAAGAGCTGTTAGGCTATGTGCCAAAAGGTGTATCTCAAGAGAGCTTAGTTGCAGATATGTGCTGTAAGTAATTGCCGGCATTATATGATAGTTCCTTCACAGGTTAACACGAAGCGCTATTCTATCTTCATTAGCTTTGCTTGAAGATATTAAGGAGGACCAAAGAAAGGCTTTCGATCAACGAGAAGGCCATCACCGCGAGAAAATGGAGAGAGTCTTGACGGAAGATCAACGTCGCTGTCATCAAGCATTCAAGACGTCGACCTATGAAAAGTTCAAAAATATCAATCCTAACCGCTTGGAAGGAACGTGTGAGTGGGTACTCAACAGCCCTGAGTACCTGCGCTGGTAGAACGCCACAAGCAATGATCTCTTGTAGATCTCGGCTGACCCAGGATGTGGTAAATCCGTACTCGCCAAATCCCTAATTGATAGCGTGTTTGGGGCCTCCGACCCGACTGTCTCCATTGTGTATTTCTTTTTCAAGGATAATGACGAGCAGAATAACCTTGCTACTGCGCTATGTGCCGTGCTTCATCAGCTGTTCAGCTGGCAACCACAACTGTTGCGACATGCATTACCATTCTGGGAAAGAAATAAAGAGAAGATTCAATATGAAGTGGACAACATGTGGCGCATTTTCATGGTGGCCACGTCCGATCGTATATTTGAAAATACAGTCTGTGTGTTTGATGCTCTTGATGAGTGCTATGATGTAGACTAGAAACAGCTGATTGAGAGACTTCGTGAATTTCATAACCGACACCAGGCCAGTCAAGGAAATTGGTTGAAGTTTCTCGTGACAAGTCGACCATATGATGATATTCAAGATCGCTTTCGGCCAGTCACTGAATTTTTCCCGCAGATCCATCTCCGCGGTAAAGAAGAGAATGATCAAATTCACGAAGAGATCAACCTAGTAGTAAAAGTCAAAGTAACTGAGCTGGGGAAGGACCTAGGTTTGTGTGCAGACACGCAAGAGCGGCTCCAGAAAGAGCTGTACAATATGAAGCATCGCACATACCTTTGGTTGTATTTAGCAATCGATGATCTCAAAAGTACATTGAAACATAGCCTTCGGCCAGACCGGGAAACGATCCCACCGCTTCCGAAGAATGTCCCTGAAGCATACGAGAGAATACTCGATCGAGTTCCTTCAGACCAAAAAGCCAAGGTGAAAACCATTCTGCGAATCATTGTTGGCGCACGACGTCCACTAACTGTTCGGGAGATGGCCATGGCACTAGGGGTGGCTACGACTCCGGATGCTGAAACAGCAATGGAGGCAGGCCTGAGTTCTAATAAATTAGACCAAAAGATACGGCAACTCTGTGGGCTGTTTGTTTTCATCAAGGAATTCAAAATCTATCTTATTCATCAGACTGCAAGAGAGTTCCTTATTTGCAAACACGATAACTCTGTTAGCTTCTATTGGTATCTTGAGCAAAGCAAAACAGAGGCACAAATGACTGAAATATGCGTCAAATACCTTCATATGAATGATCTGGTCAGTGATGACAGAGCATCTGTAAGAAGCTTACTATATTATTCCGCAGAAAATTGGGCCGATCATTTCCGAGGCATATCATGTCCAGAAGCTAGATTGGTGCAATGGGTCTGGAGGCTGTATGACGTTACCACCGATCTGTTTCATTTGTGGTTTCCCAAATTTTGGAGGACAGTAATGCCATATCACGGGGACCCCAAAATGGAGGCACTGCATTTAGCTGCATTCAACGGCCATCAAAACATACTATGTCGGGTGGTTAGGCATAAGATAGGTGAAATTAATCGGACCGACAGGTCAGGAATAAATGCATTACAATGGGCTTGTGTGAGGGGATATTCTGAAGTTGTCCAACAACTGCTGGAAATGGGAGCTGATGTCAATGCTCAGGGCGGAGTTTATGGCCATGCTATTCAGGCTGCTGCTCAAGGAGGACACCTTGGGATCGTTCAACAACTACTGGACAATAGAGCCGATGTCAATGCTCAGGGTGGATGCTATGGCAATGCTCTCCAGGCTGCTGCTCAAAGAGGACATTTTGGGATCGTTCAACAGCTACTGAGTGATAGAGCCGATGTAAACGCTCAGGGTGGAGAATATGGTAATGCTCTCTATGCCGCTGCTCAAAGAGGACATGTAGAGATTGCTCGACGACTACTGGAAAATGGGGCTGATGTTAATGCTGATGTTGATGCTCCGAGGGGATGGATTGACAATACTCCGGGGTCATGGTATGGCATTGCTGAAGGCCCATGGTATGGCAGTGCTTTGCAGGCTGCTGCTCAAGGAGGACATGTTGAGATTGTTCAGCTACTACTCAAAAAGGGAGCGGAGGTGAATGCTCAAGGTGGAGAATACCGCAATGCTCTCCAGGCTGCTGCTCACAAAGGAAATCTTGAGATTATTCAGCTACTACTTGAAAATGGAGCGGATGTCAATGCTCAGGGTGGAGAATATGGCAATGCTCTCCAGGCTGCTGCTCAAGTAGGACATCTTGAAATCGTTCAGCTACTACTCAAAAAAGGAGCGGAGGTCAATGCTCAAGGTGGACGATATGGCTATGCTCTCCACGCTGCTGCTCAAGGAGGACATGTTGAGATTGTTCAGCTATTACTCGAGAAGGGAGCGAATGTCAATTCTCCCAGGCTACTGCTCTAGCAGGACATGTCGAGATCGTTCAGCTACTATGAAAAGGGAGCGGATGCCAATGCTCAGGGTGGTTACTATGGCAATTCTCTCCAAGATGCTGCTCAAGGAGGACATCTTAAGGCTTTTCAGTTACTGCTTGAAAAGGGAGCGGATAGCAATGCTCTCCAGGCTACTGCTGAATGAGAGCATTGTCGTATTATATTGCAGAGGTGGTCGGCTATGTGTGGTTTTTCTAGGAAGCCATGAAATATAATCTTCTCACGCCTTGTAGCCCTTTAAATTCTCAGTAGAACATACTTTATCCAAACGTGTGCGAAGAAGAGCTTTGATCTGACAAGTTGATTCAAAGATATCCTTTTCTAACTCAACATAAACTAATTTTCCGATGCATCTATACCTCTCTTCCTTGTACAACTAGGTATTTGCCCACAGATGCAAGCAATCGACTAATGATATCACAAAACTTTTCTAGGGGGTAATCCGTTCTTCGGGTCCCCCAGATTTGGTAGACAACGGTCGCGTACACTTTCAAATTGTTCTCTATGGTCCAGTTGATTGTTAATCTGCTATGGAACCCCAGCTTTGTTCCATTCGAAAAGATTCGATACTTACCACTAATACAATTCAGACATCTGTTCGACAGCACGAATATTCCTGTTTAGGAGTCAATGGCGCTTTCCAATTCCCATTTTTCTTGCCCTCATCTATATCTCAATTAATCTAGCGGCCCTCTCATCGCTCGTTTGTCTTCCCTGGTGACCCGAGATACGATCAACAGTTACTTCTTGATGTGGCTGCACCTGTCAGCTTATGAGTACATGTTATTCAAGCAAGTTGATATCAGAGCAATGCCTTGGCGGCACTTAGAAGGCTAGCAAATATACATTCAGTTTTCCTACAATTATTTGCCCACGATTCGGTGGAATGTGGCTCACATACAGACAAGAAGTGATGCTAATAATGGTATCACTTCGATCATTCCAGGCTGATTTACGATGCTGCGTCTCTATCAAGACAAAACGATGGCTATCCACGGCTCTTGATCTGCCTCTTTCTACTTCGTTTCGTCGACCCCTTTAATTTAGTACAGTAGTGCACCTGCAGCGACGACTTGCTCCGGTGTGGAAATCGTTGCGCAAATTGATCCTCTATCATGTCCCAGCTGAATTTCTTGCTTTTCAGTTCAACGATAAACGCATCTTCTTCTGGTGAGAATTTTCGGTATCTGACCGTAGAATGGCCTTTCTGTTGAGATGGCTGAATACCATTCGTTTGCCCCCCCCCCCCCCCCCAAATAATGACGAAATATGGGATTGGGATAACTCTAAACAGTAGACGACCTCGGATCCAATATATTGTAATTTGAGAAGGCCCTGGACGGGGATAGACTCGCTTTCCTGATTCGCCTCTTGTTGTGGCGACTCAGGCTGTCTGGAGCATGGAGACTCAGGAGATAGCCGTGGAGCTATTTCTTGAGAAATCGATGAGACCGTATCCAGTATATGACTCCTCTTCAATCTTTTCGCTGGATGCAAGTATTCCCTTGATTCGCCTCTGTCGATGTTGCCAACATGTTCTGCGTTGTTCTTGTTCGCGTTGTTAGACACAGATATGTCAAGATCTTCGACAACCTGACTCGCGCAGTAAGACTAATCATGAGACGCTGCCCAGTCAGGTGATCCCTGCAACAGGTCTAAGAAACGAGGTAAATCAGGGATTACAACTGGTTGAGGCAGGGGACTGGGAACGCGTGCTATTTCATTCTGTAACGAATTTGAAAAGTTTTCCGATAGATATAAGGTAGCAAGTATGAAATCTTCCAGAATATCCTGTGACTCGATGCTTTCAATTGGCGAACTGCTTCCTTGAGACTCCAAGTGCTGGGCGATGATGATAGGCAAATTTTGCTGAGTTTGACCCGGACTAACAGTAGGCGATCCCGATGCAGAAGATAGCGTCGCTATATCTCTCAGAGTGAAATCCTCGAGGACTGGTGCTGATGTTGCTGTTTCAGGCATGCAGAATGGTGATATACTTTGAGTGGCATCACTAGCTTGGTCCTGTAGCTCTGCCTGACCTTGACTAAGTGGCTGCGAGAGATCTGCATTTTCTACCGCCTTCAAGGGCGCTTCTGCGGTGAGACGGACGATACACATTCAGCTGGGATTCCTCGATCTGACAAAGTTGTATGTACACTACTGCTATCGTCATCTTCGTCTCCTAATTGTATATGTAAGCCAAAAGCGACCAGGTTGCATGGATAAGGAGTATACCTTTCGCAGGCAAGCGAACCAAAGACTCTTTCTCCTCATTTTTTCCACCCTCCACGACTGAAGAATCATTCGAATACACGGGATGGGTATGAAGTACATTAGATGTGCTTGAGGTAGTCAGTAAGATTGTACTCTCTGAACTGTGAATGGAGGAGACAGCAGCTGGTGGACGAGGGGGGAGTGTATAGTGCAAAGCTGGTTGTCAAAAGGATGTGAGGGAGCTTGAGTGAATGGAAGATTTTGGATTGACTCTTTTTGAGGGGTGGAGGAAGGGAGTTGAATACTCATTTGGAGGGATGCTCTATATAGGACGTGCAGGAAGTGAATGAGGACGGTAAAATTTGATTTTTTCTAAGGTAATAGCCATGGTCGTGCAATGGTTGTAGAGAGGTAGAGAGGTTAGGAAAATGAAACTGATATCCAACGGTTACACTCCATCCTGCTGAGCACTGAGGTCTTTATATATGCCTCAGGGCACAAAATGTGCAAAAAGGCTGTTAGTTCTCCTCGAACGTCGATATCGCTACTGCTAACATATTCTGTCACTGTTGTCTCCACCTGCAGCAAACAGCAATATTGACGATGCAGTCGTCGTAATCAGCGGACTGGCCAATTTCCAATCAGATAACCCAAATCTAAGCTCAAAAATGAGACATGATCTAGTAGCACGCCTGATGCTACTCAGTTTCATGAGCAACTCCGCTTCCGTCCCACAATTAAGGCATTGCTGGCCAATCTGTGACTAAAGTCATCCAGATTACTATGTCATTGCTGCCGTGCATGAATCAAGGCGTCTTACAAGCGGGTTTGACGCTTGTAACACCAACATTGGATTAGCATCCTCACAAATCTGCCTTAATGAATGTGTTAGCCCCTTTTAGCTCTACAGCTGTAAATGCCAGCTCAGATGATGCGGTATTTTCATTATTGATTATACTTGCCTTTCAATAAATGTAACAGCTAGAACAGTGGATATGATACTATTAAATAGAAATTGCACAGTATTTCTACTGATGGAATAGCAACCATGCACAGATGGGCTTATTTCTGGCGCGTCTGGGATCAGGATATCTCTCATCCGAATACCACATGATTAAATCACCGGACTATAAGATCCGCCTAATCAATTGCAATGCTGAAGTTCCTAGCGGCCACACTCGTGTTAGTAAACTCAGGACTGAGAGGAATTCAGTCTCATCATAGCTAGTAGAGTGAGCGAACAATGAAGGCAAATTTTCAATACAAGTCATCTTCTAGTCATCTGAATTGTGGATGATGGCTCACTGCTGCAGTAGAAGCCCAAAGCTGTAATTTCTGTCAACTACTCAAAAGTAGTCACAGTGCAGATGGGGAGGGCGGCGCAGGAATGAGGTGGACCCGTGCAGGGGGGATGTAAAAAATGTTTGTATTAGCAATTTGCGTAGTTTCTTGCTAAGCAGACACGGCTGAGAAAGAGCTGAGAAAAAAAAAAAGGACGTGGAATTGACAGTCGTCGTTCAGGGACGCACTTGCGGTTTATATAGGCCTCGCGGAGTGGGGCGCCTTCCGTTAAAGCGGCGAGAGGACCGCTATTCCCCATATGGTATACACTGTACTTCCACGACCTCGCGCTAAACGGGATCGGGCAATTTCTTTTCCGTTCCGTTCTCTGGTTGGTCAGAGGCCGAAAACCGCGCCCCGCTAACCGTCACAATTAATACTCAGTAAATGTTAGAAGACCATTGACAGCAGTAGTGGCAATTTGCATACAACTATCGTAAACGTCTATTCTTCATATCCCGAATGATTGGTCTGTCATAGCCTATAGCGCTGGGTATAGACAATAAACTTGATTAATAATAATAATAATATCCCGAATGATGAACCGTCACAACACTCTAATATCAACTGTGTGAAAAAATAAATATCTCGGATTGGAATTGGCATAGGATTCCTCAATACACGTAGACACTTGATTAAGATTTCCAAGGTCCAAAGAGCAGACACTACTCCGTGGAATGGTATGTTGAGTCTCGCCGACTAATCATCAGTCGCCGACTCGCCTGAGGCCTCCATAGTCCAGTCTGCAAATCTTAATTATGTATACTATGGAACACTTCACTTGCTCGGGTGATGAATTCAATGATCTCCGCTCTGTCAGGTAACATTTAGTTAGATTGGACCAGATATGTGCGAGAACTGAATGTTATATAGGGCCTAGTCAATAGTGGATTTCCAAGACTAAAAGCCGAATCACCTCTTGTTACTCACTCCACATGTAATTCGCGGAGATCAAGTGTCCTTGATTTCTCTGGATTATATTTCATCATTTCGATATGGCAGCTGAATCATCACACCAAGCAACTGGCGAAGGAAAGGGTTGCATCCCCAATCCCAGGAATAGCTGCGTCTCTGTTCCGACTGGTAACATCCCATTTGACATCTCATAGAATTCATAGAATTAGAGAACTGACATGATCAAAGACACCGGAACAGACAATCATAATCATGTATGGCTCCACATAGTGCGCAACTTTACACCAGCGTATGATTGCATGCTCCGTATTCCTAAATTTTGACCACACAGTCTCATGGCCTCTACCAGGTGGTTTTCCGTTAATATGGGCACTGGAATTGTGTCGATACTCCTCAATACGCTCCCATACAATGGACGGTGGCTATATTTGCTTTCGATTGTTTTCTTTGCCTTCAACGTCTTGCTCTTCCATATTTTCCTTGCCATATCGGTTCTTCGCTATATACTCTATCCGAGCATCTTTCCAGTAATGGTCAGTCATCCTATTCAGTCTCTATTCCTCGGTACATTTCCCATGGGTTTCGCAACCATTATCAATATGTTTTGCTTTGTTTGTGTTCCTACATGGGGGCAATGGGCAGCCTATTTTGCTTTAGCAATGTGGATTGTGGATGCAGTGATCTCCGTGCTGGCCTGCTTCGGAATTCCCTTCATTATGTAAGTGTCTGACGTATAAAGACCTTCCTTTATCCTATTGACGCTGTAATCTTCAACAGGATGACAAGACGAACCAAGACTAAATTGGGATCGATGACGGCTGCGTGGTTACTACCAATCTGATCTTGTGTTGTCGCAGCTGCATCCGGAAGAATTGTTGCTGAAGTGGTTCCCAACTTCCAGATTGCACTTGGAACGCTTGTTACCAGCTTCGTCCTATGGGGCGTCGGGGTTTTGCTTTCATTAACGGTCATTGTGATCTACTTGATGCGATTAATGTTGCACAAACTTCCCCCAAAGGCTGTCATTGTGAGCATGTTCTTACCCCTTGGCCCGCTTGGACAGGGAGGTTACGGGTGAGTCCTTCTTTGCAATAGGGCCTTACAGAGATGTTCATCCCTTCGGAGAACAACAGACAACAACAGAGGACTAATATTGGCTATGATACGTCATGCAGGATACAAAAACTGGGCAGTGTGGCGAAAACTATCTTGCCACAGACGAATACTCTAGGAGCAGGCGCAGGTGACACATTCTACGAGATGGGCTTTGTAACAGGACTTCTATTCTGGGCCTTCGGATTATTTTGGCTGCTTTGCGCCGTTGGCTCAATCGCTCAAGTCAGGAAATTTCCATTCAACCTTGGCTGGTGGGCTTTCACATTCCCCTTGGGGGTTTATGCCACATGTACCTGTCAACTCGGACGAGAGATGCCATCAAAATCTTTTGCTATGTTAGGAACGGTAGTTCATCTTGATTAACCCATAACGAGCCTGTCGAGACCTAACTACTGATTCTTTACAGATTTTCTCCCTCAGCGTTATTTTTTTGTGGATTCTCGTCACGGCTTTCACGATCAGTGGTATCCATGATGGAACTCTGTTTGTAGCTCCTTGTCTGGCTGTTTTGCGTGAGAAGAGAAGGAGAGAATTTGAGCGGGAACGACTTGTAAATATTGGCGATAACTCACCTAGTTTTAAGGGCTAGGGAGTTTCGATTTCATCGTGCCGAGTAAATTAAAAGGCAGGCTCATCTTCCAAGATGTCTCTTAGATGGAGCAGACTAAATTAATACATTCCGGTATCTTTTGTAGAATATCCTCGTCCTAGGCATGAATTCTTTTAGCAAGATTTAGAACCAGTTATCGAGTTACGATCCAGTAATATAAAGTACGGACTTGGGATTTATCTATATGTTTATTCGCAGTGGAGTGTACTCATTATTTATTTCTACATACCTACAATCAATAATTAAATATTTAGCGACGCTTAATTACTCCAGTACGAAGTACACATGATCTTGCTTAGAAAATCATTTTTGTCCAGGGTAAAGGATTAAACTTTTTTTTTCTATTTCTTTTTTCTTTTTTTTTTAATTTTCAGAAGCACATCAAGCTGGATGAGAATATTATGTTAGAATCTTTCTGCTACCTAAATAGCGAAAAGGGTTGCTGCCTAGGTAATCATGACCTTCTCCGTGGATGTTACTTGTGCAAGTCTCAATGACCTCGAATGAGAAATTGCTGTTTAAGCATTCAAGTTTATTGGGAGGAAACATAAAAGAGAGAGAAAAAGCAGAGAAAAACAAGATTGCCCAGCGTTAGTGGTCTGAAGAATGAATTCAACGGTGGTTTACTCTTGCGAAGCATCCAATTGCAGTGATTCGCTCTCTGGATGAGAACATGCGGGGTGTCTTACGTAGAAACCAGTCATGTAATCTCGATATAAACTCTTTCAACTTGGCGAAGATCAGAGCAGATCAGAGCAGATCAGAGTCGCCGAACTGCTAGAATAACAACTCGGGGAACCTGTGGGTCTCGTACAAAACTTAGGGCTGGAGTCGGCCGAGTTCTGAATCATCGCAATCATACCAAAGTAAATGGAGTCGGCGATATGGAAGCCACCCCTTTGCAGCAGGAGGGACTTTAAAAAGAAAGCTGCTGGAAAACATGGAGCTCTAAAAAAAAGAACAATCGTCCTTCTTTTCAAAATCTTTTTTTTATTTAGTCATCTCTGAGAAAATCAGACACCAGATGGATCAAATGGATCGACCTTCATCGAGCAACACCTTCGCCGAGAAGAATGACGACCCTGAGGCTGGTGGTATGAGGGACACATCTTTGATTAACGATGTTGTTCAAAATTACGCGTGGCAAAATATCGACGTTCAAGTCAAGGATCGCTCAACGGGCGACCCCTTGTCAATTCTTTCGGATGCTAATGGCATTGTTCATGCGAGTGAAATGATCGCTATCATGGGCCCTAGTGGATCAGGGAAAACGACTCTCTTGAATGCCATTGCACACCGTGTAGCCGCTGCGAAAGCAACAACGACCGGTGATCTCTTAGCCAATGGCCAAGCAGCAAATCTACAAAAGATACGCGACTTGTCTAGTTATGTCGAGCAGGACGATGCCCTTATCGGGAGTTTGACCGTCCGCGAGACAGTCGGTTTTGCTGCTGGTTTGTCTTTGCCTAGGTAAAAAGAAACCATTGTTTTCTCTGGAAGTTCGTCGCCGACAACTGATTCATTGCTAATATAGTTCGGTTTCCAAATCTGAGAGACAAAGAAGAGTCGATAGCCTGATTGCAAGCTTTGGTCTGCAAAGCCAATCACATACGATAGTAGGAACGCCAATCAAGAAAGGCCTCAGTGGTGGACAGAAAAAGAGACTGGGTGTTTGCAGTCGCTTAGTCACGAATCCCAAGATTCTCTTCCTTGACGAACCAACGAGCGGTTTGGATTCAACGCTCAGCTTCGAGGTAATGAACTATATCAAGAAAATTGGTCGCGAAAACAACGTAAGTCAATTTCGTCCAAAGAGATGGCGTGGCAGATGAAGGCACGACGGCTGACAGTATCCAGCTTATTGTCATTGCTTCAATCCACCAACCCTCAACGTCGACTTTCATGCTATTTGACAAGTTATTCCTTTTATCTCGCGGCAAAACTTGCTACTTCGGCCCGATTTCCAATGCGCGAGATTACTTTGGCAGAATTGGGTACCCGATGCCTTCGGAGGTCAACCCGGCTGAATTCTTCTTAGATCTGATCAACACGGATCTGGTAAAAGAAGGAGACGACGTCGTCGCTCGCACAAAGGACATCACTGAAAAGTGGGTGGCGTCTGAAGAAGCGACCTTGATCAATCAAGAAATCAACGATGTTATCGCAAATGCTCGGATGCCAGGAAGTGCTATCCCCCAGCTTTCAGATGTCCATGTACAGAAACCCCACAGCTGGACTATTCCATTGGTCCTTCTTCAACGTTCCTGGATCAAATCCTATCGTGATATTGTTGCGTATGGCATTCGAATTGTCATGTATCTGGGCTTGGCTATTCTGATGGGTACTGTGTTTCTGCGCTTCACTCCCACCCAGGAATACATCCAGTCATATATCAATGCTATGTTTTTCAGTTCTGCTTTCATGTCCTTCATGGCAGTAGCATATGTTCCTGCTTACTTGGAGGACCAAGCAACCTTCTACAAAGAACGAGCAAATGGTATTGTTGGTCCATTGGCCTTCATGGTATCCAATTTCATCATCGGCTTGCCATTTCTGTTCATCATCGCGCTTCTGTTCTGTGTGGTAGAATACTGGTTGACTGGTTTCCGTACTAGTGGCACCGGGTTTATGACCTTTCTCATGTGGCTATTCTTGGATCTATTGGCGGCCGAGTCTTTGGTTGTGCTAGTCTCTTCTGTGTTCCCTGTATTTGTCGTCGCCCTCGCGGTCACTGCATTCGCCAATGGCTTATGGATGTGTGTGAATGGGTTTTTGGTCCCCATCACGATCTTGAACTCTTTCTGGAAGTATGTCTTCCATTACATTGAGTATCAGGCATATGTCTTCCAAGGCATGATGGTTAATGAGTTCAAACACCGTACCTACTCATGTGCTACGACTGCTGCCGGCCACTATCAATGCTCTTATGAGAGTAGTTTGAACTCGGAAGGCTTAATTGCTGGGACAGACGTGTTGAAGAACTACGACATCAATGCCAATAAGATGGGTGAATGGGTTGGTATTATGATATCAATCATCGCAGTCTACCGCTTGCTTGGCTACCTTGCGTTACGATTAAGACAGGCCTAGTGTCTAAGGATAGTTGAGAATTCTGGACTATGCTGGGGACTTAGTCGGTCGGTCTAATCGAAAGAGTTTTCCGGTCTTCTTCCAAGAGAAGAAAGGAGCAGGAACAATAGAGAGAAAGAGACGAATTTGCGCCATGGCGAACGTGTCCCAAGATCGTTTTGATTTTTTCAAGTCTCTTCGACCAGAAGTTCCAATGTCGAACTTGGAAGATTTCTGAACTTGTATCGTTCATTTCCCTCTCCTTTTATCTCTTACTTGTAACGCTCACTTTACATTCATCTTTTGCTTTCTCTTAAGATTTCTAGTTACGGAATATACTCTCTTTGAATATAATTTGTATCTAATTTTGGGATTTCTTTTTACCATTCTCCTCCCTGCAAACTCAGGAAATCGTGGCTGTTGCATAGCTAGCTAATTATTTGTCTCCTATTCTCCTATCCATTGAGATTTCCTTACTTTTGTAATTCATAGGCTTGTCTATGCTGCTGACATTTGCTCCACCCTCCCGGTGTCAAAACTGTTGCAATGTAAAGACCTCATGCAGAAAGGGTGTTTCTGGAATTTTTTGAGTTCTAGTCCTCCGTGTATGTGCTCGGCATCATTTCTCTTGTGTGATCTGCTTTTGCTTTTCCTGGCATTTGAATCTGTTCCATTGGTTGTATGTACGAGATTAATATCATAACAAAGAGTTCACGCGGCGCATACACCTTAGGTAACAACCAACATGCCTGCCCAATCGTGTTGCTACAATAAGTTTGTTACGAGAACAGAGAGTGGCAAAAGTGTGGGTAATTCAGCTAAGCTGGTCATGGTCAAGGTTCAGCTGGCTATGGTTAATAATGTTCTGCCAGGAAACAACATGAATGTCTCTTATATAGAATGCATGCTGCGGAAACAGGAGAGATAGGTTTCAGTACATTGACACTCCCCAAATCAAACAATAATCAAAGAGCCCGTGTGGCCTTATTTATCAATAAAAGTATCAATCTAGCTAGCTAGTCTCACACAGTTGTGTCGCCTCATTATCAAATTCTATATATTTGCTATCAACGCCGCCTACGCAACTCCAATCCTGAATCATACAAACCACATGATCTCTACATCTATAATATCTATAATGAGCCACGTTCAGCTACTTTCGCGCACGTAGGACAGGAGCTAAACCGATTAGGAAACTCACGAACCTCAGCACACCTAGTACTTAGGGATATGAATTTTCATCATCCAGCCTAGGGTGGCCCTGGTACAAAAACCGACAAACAGACTACCAAATCACTTAAAATCATAGATCACTATAAAATTGAGCTTACTACTGAAGGAGTAGTCATCTGGGAGCGTGGCCAATCACAATCAACTTTTGACCTAACATTACTCTCTACATCCTTATTCAACCAACTTATATTGCATAAGCGTACTGATGAGATACAACATGACTTAGATCACTGGCCAATTAGAACACAGATTAATATTAATACTCTAACCTACGAACTACCACGTCGTCGTAACTGGACAGCCATAAATGTTAAATTACTATATGAACTGCTTAGCCAAATCACTGTGCCAGGCCTCACAAATGCGTTAAAATCTCATATTGAGCTTGCAACAGTAGCTTTTACGGCAACTATACGAAAGGCAATTAACTAATCAGTTCTATAGGCTCGTCCAAGTACATGGAGCAATCCGGATTTTACACTGGAATGCAAAGAAACTATATAAACCTGCCATCAACTACGACGTCAATTCTCCAGTACACATAATCCGTGGATATGGAGGGCTTATCTACGCGCACGTAATAAGAAGAAATGCCTTGTCAAGAAATCCTTACGACTAGGCCATCAACGTCGCGTGCAACAGGCCACCAAGCAAGGCCCCCTAGGTCTCTGGAGGCTGGCAAGGTGGGCACGAACGCGCAACGGAGCGTATAAATCAGAAATCACCCCTACCCTACAAGCCCTGGATGGTCGTACGGCGGAAACAGTAGAGGCAAAAACGCAGCTTCTCCAAGAGGTATTTTTTCCAGCTATTCCAAATGCAGACTTGTCAGATATCCCGGATAGTCAATATCCTACACAGATTGAGTTTCTAGAAATCTCACGCCATGAGATCAAATGTGTGGTTCATTCAATATCACTAGACAAAGCCCCTGGTGAGGATAGCATCCCTAATAGCTTCTGGTATAAGATTATTGGCATACCAGTGATACTCGATACACTTTATGAGATCTTTAACGCCTGCGTACGAACTGGCTATAATCTAACTCACTTCCAACACTCAGTAACTGTTATGCTGCGTAAGGGAAGCAATAGGGATTATTGTACGCCCAAGGCATACAGGCCCGTAGCCCTTCTTAATACGCTTGGCAAATTCCTTGAAGCAATTATCACATGTTGTATTAGCTATGCCATGGAAAGTAAGGGACTGCTTCCTATAAGCTACCTAGGTGGCTGCAAAGAGATATCCACGGATTACGCTATACAGATTATTCTTGATTGAATTCGTAGAGCCTGGGGACGTGGCCATGCGGTTGTATTAATGCTTCTATTAGATGTTAGTGGCGCATACGATAATGCCCACCATTTACGATTACTACATAATATGAAGAAATGGCGCCTTGGTTTTTGACGTCAAGAAATATCAACTTATTCATTTTGTGAATCCACGAAGCACGACTACCTCTGAATTACAGCCCATCAGGCTTCGTGACGTAGAGTTAAAGCCCGAAGAAGCTTTTAAATATCTAGGCATCTGGCTCGACACGAAGCTGAGCTTCAACACGCATCGTGAGCAGGCTATTGCAAAAGCAGGCACAAGTTTGGAGGCCCTACGTGGCCTATCAAGATCCATGTGGGGTGTCGCGCTAGGCTCTATGTGACGAATCTATCAAGCAATCGTTATCCCCCAGATGCTATACGGCGCTGCAGCTTGGTTCCAACCAGGCCTTATGAGCCAGAGGCAAATTACACAAACAGTACGCGGGTTTACAACTATCCAAAAACGTGCAGCTTGCCTGATAAGTGGCGCCTTCTGTACGACAGCTGCAGAAGCGCTTAATATAGAACTTCACCTAATGCTAATCTGATTGCAATTGGACTAACTCACGAAGGCTACCGCTATATGAATTTGCACAGGCCCTGCCTTTACGATTCCTAGCGGCATGGTCAATCGATGTACTAATCAAGAGCTAAAGCTCGGCGGCTACACTCCCATGGAAGCTCATGCTTGGAAGAAGAACGGATGCTTATTGGTACCCCCAGGAACCTTGGCCCGGGAGATGGGAGAGCCGCTTTGCATACGTCCAGGAACCATGGCGAGAGCTTCCACATGTAGTAATTGATGAGCGAGAGAAGGCGGTATCGGTACATGATAACATCACGCGCAAGAAAGAACATATTGCAATCTATACGGATGGGAGTGGCTATCAAGGCTATATTGGCGTATCAATGGTTATCCCAGCCTATGGAAAGCAACGTACGCAGTGCATTGGTACAGAGGGTACGTCCACCGTGTATGCAGGAGAAGCATGCGGCATCAAATTCGCGCTTGAAACCGTGCTTCAAATTGCAGAGCAAGACGTACGAATCAAGAAGCCAGTTATCTTTTCAGATAGCCAGGCAGCGCTCAGAACCCTAATAAACCCGCGTATGGTCTCAGGTCAAATGTACATTCGTGATTGTGTTGATCTACTAAGAAAATGCATGGTTGAGGACATCGATGTGACATTACGGTGAATTCCAGGCCACGAGGGTGTTCCTGGAATTGAAGCTGCGGACAGAGCTGCAAAACGTGCAGCTTTAATGGGTGCACAAAGGCAGGTTGTGCCAGGGGATACTAATAGTTGGATAATACTTGCCGCGGCTGCAAAACGGAGAATACAATAATCAACCAAGGATGCCTGGGAGAAATTGTGGGACAAACAGAAGGCTGGGAAGCCTACCAAGAAACTTGTCACTCGGCCCTCCAAACGTACACTCCAGTATTGGATGTTCCTTCGGAAAGCGACGTCGTCTATCCTAATTCAGCTCTGTACAGAGCGAATAGGCCTGGCCCATTATCTCTGGAGAATTAACAAGCGAGAACATCCATACTGCGCGGGCGGGCTATCTGGTCAATCCGTGAAGCATATCTTCATGGAATGCCCACTGTACGCAGATGAGCGTGCGCTTATGTGGACGCGAATCAAAGGATTCCGCCGTACGACCGATTTGCAAAAGCTGCTTAGCGAAAAGACAGCTGCGGTTGCAATCGCACAATTCATCATTGATACGCAAGTGTTAGATCAATTCCGTGTGGCGGATCCGGAAGCAATAGGCATGTATGAAAGCGCAGGAACAGCAGCTCAACCAGGGCTTGCAAATGACAAGGACACTGATGTGGGAACACGTACAAATGCACGCGAAGATGACGTGCGCTCCAGGTCAGCCTCGTTGTCAGTAATGACCAATATTGACACGAACACGAGCCTTGGATCGAGGGATTCGGAGCCAGCCAACGGGGACGTTAGTAGGGGACATAAGGGTCGGATTTGCGAAGGGTGAGATTCGTGAGTTCTATAGGATAAGTGTAATGTGAGAAGACCGTACAGTTTGTACGTTATGAGAGTGCGAAGATGTGTGGGTTGAAAGATATGGGGATATGTGGTTTTGAAGCGAATTGGTTATTTGTTTGATATGTTACATTCATTAGTCTTGTTCCCTTAGCTTCCGTTCTCTGTAGCGCATCACCCGTGTCTTTGTTCTACCATAGGTTATCCAGAACTCCAGCAGAATTCTGGAGTTTCCCATATCATTAAGGTTCATACTATGATAAGTCTAAACTGGCAAAACCACCCTCCAGAGTTCAAAAGTCAACAACCACTCTAATATAAGATGCAGGGTATCAATTCTCTTGATATATACCCAGATTCTCGTCGTATTTGGCAGTAGCAATAATCTAATAGAGGCTTATAACAATTTAAGGAAGGACATATTGCTAGAAATACTCGGTGTTAAACCGTGGTGCAGACGGTAGCTACGGATGTTATCTACCTCAAGAGCACTAGGGACCAGGTAATTTTGCTAGCACCGCCTGCAGCACACTAACTTAATCCTATAACGAACATGGTTCCACGGTGTGGGTAAGGCGCTGCGACAGGTATTGCTCAAACCTCGACGACTAGATCGGTCTTTTGTGGGCCCGAAGGTTGCCTCTCTCGCCTCCTGGACAAATAGGCATTTCCGTCCATTATTGTATGGTCCCACCAGTTTTTTTGACCACCCGAACCATATCATTAGTATTCGTCTGGAATCTGCTGGTTTTGGCAGCAAACCATGTACCTGCAACTCCAGTATGAAGGCCTTTTTTGGGTGCGTTCCGCTTACATCTAAGTTGCTTATCGAGACTGCTGTATCAGAGACCCAATAGAGTCCACAGTGGGAAAGTTTTGTCGCCTAAGTCTCTGCTTAGATTTGTTGCGAGTGATGCAGCAGCCTGGAATATTTGAGCTTTTGTCGCCATTCGATCAATCCGGAACACATCCGCTTGGATAGCGGATGGTCCGGCAACGGGTCATCGCTGAACTGGATATCTTAATTGTACTTTTGTATTGAAATCAGGCGCTGTGTTGGATTGGGAATAGTCTAAGTGATCGGAGAAATAGAGTGCATTCAAATACGTATACCTTGCACGTGTTACATAACCTTCAGTGAATATGTGATTAGGGGGTGGGTTTAGGGGCTATGAAGGCACCATAAGTTTATATTCGAATAGATAAGTGAAAGAGAGGAGAGAAGCAAAACCGGTCTTCAGGGAACATCATACCCTGCTGCTGCTGGCGTTGGGATCTGGGAATAGTTACATGGTCAGCCCACAACACTTGGCTAGTAAGTTCAAGGTTTCTAGAGGTTGGTGTCGAGATCTGTTATTTCACTGACTAGTTGCCTGACTCTTAATACGTAGACTTATATGGGACAGACGCCGAGCAGCGCCGTGCTCGGCGACCATTTGGTAGCATTCGGCCGACAGCCGAGTGTGTTTCGGATGAGAGCATCAAATGATATTGGATCGCAAACTCAATCAGCGGTGACTGCATAAGAGGTAAATGGATTAAAAAGTATTGCTTGGCGCACTCTAGATATATTAGGTCTATTTTGATTCCGGGGTGGACTTTTTCCATCTATAATTCTATCCATCATGCGGGAGAATTCCAGTCTCTTTTCAAGGCGAAAGGCAAGAAATCATGGAGAATACCATAATGCAATCGGCCTTTCAACCGCAGAACAATCAAACTGAACTACAACATGAGAAAGTCGAATTCGTGGCCGTCGTCCCTCCAACCCAGCATCAACGACATCAACTCTCGCGTTCCTGGCGCCATTACGTATTCTCGCCCATCGCTGTCAACACCCTCGCCGAACTGGAACTTTTACTGCTGACATTCAATATTGGAATACAAGATGCAGCAACCTTTTCCGACTACCGATGCTTTGCCTCCAACCAGACGGGAAACACGGTCATGCTTGCTCTCGCAGTGACAGCACAAGGCGATAATACCGCAGATCTGTTTATCTTAGCGAATATTGGTATCAGTCTTCCAATGTTTCTGGCAGGCGCCTTTATCACGGGCCAGCTCGGCAATCATGTTCTGGGTCCCCGTATGCGTGTCTGGCTGGTGGGGATCAATTTCCTGCAGACGGTGATGGTCTTTTGCGCTGCAATCATCCAGTTCAAGCTTGGACGTCAGTCGCAGGGCCCAGCTGCGTTAGGCATCATTTCTTTGCTCGCTTTCTCGAGTGGATCACAGGTGGTCTTGTCCCGCGTGTTCCAGGTACCGGAGATTACTACTGCCATGGCCACAGCGGCTTGGGTTGATCTCATGATCGATCCAAAGATTTGGAAGATAAGGAACAGGCCACGCAACCGGCGCAGCTTCTTTCTCCTGTCTCTTTTCGCTGGTTCGTTGGTTGGGGCAGCTCTCTATTATAAAGCTGGATCGCCAACAGCGCTCGTCCTGTCTGCCTCTGTCAAGGCCATTGTCACTGCTATGTTATTTTTTAATCCGTCGGAACCGATCTCGGATTCCGATGATTTCGTGCTGACATAAATGATAAAAAGTATTAGAGTCCTAGCGTCATGTCTCCTGGTGGAAGTCACTATCAATAGATCCCGTTGAACCAAAGGATGGTTTAGGGCTACGGCTTACGGAGGTGGTCTTTGAGTAGTGGAACCATGAGGAAGCTCCTTACACTGAAAGATTCTTTTTGTAAATAAGATTCTGTTTTTTTCACAATATTCAATAAATCTCATATTGACGTGAGAATTGTGACCATCAAGAATCAGTAGGCGCCATCCCCGGCTTGCTTGAGATCTTGTTTCTTTCTCAAAAACTTCCTGCAACCAATGATAACCAATCTCACTATTTGTCCATCCTGTTTCAGAAGCTGCAAAGTAGCATCTTTGCGTAGTAAGATCTTGAAACCAGGAATCCTGTAGATTACCGGATTTGGCCATATAGATCAAAGCTGGAGAGATAACAGTTCCATCTGCGCAAATACAAGCAATTGTAGTAATCCACTCCCTATTCCCATCTTGAAGAAATTGCTTGAACTTCTTCTCATATAATCGCCGAGAAAAGACTCTTTTTTGACTTGTCATAATCCCAATCGCAAAGCCCTTCTCATCCATATTGTAAATTTGATTTGGCTGAAGATTATATTGCTCAATCTTGCGACTTATAAGCTCAAAATAGAGAGCATAACTCCAAGCGCAACCTGCTCTTTTTCGGTTGCGGTCGATGCCTGTAGAATAGCGAGATATCAACGCATTTGGATGCTTGTTTAACCAGCGAGAAGCCCAGTTCTTTCCAGGCTTACTATCAGTTAACTCATGCGCAAAATTTGCAATCATATAGGGAGTAGGTGGCAGGCCTTTTTCGCAGAGCATTTCTATCCATTGTATAAGCTTTTTGGATTGGTGGTCGTTGAGTAATCGTTGATTATCGTAATGCGCTTCTTTCGAGCCCGTAACGCCTCGGTATCTTCTCGAGAGCGTGGTCCGATCAACACCATACATTTTTGCGACTAAAGTGAAATTAATCTGTTCATCTTCTCCCAAGAAATTCAAATAGTTAAATGCATCCTCGATTGCACCCATTTTGACTAATTTATCGCGCTTTGAGATCCGTGTTGTTTTTCGCGTTTTGACGCGGTACCGTGCATGAGGTGGTGTCGTGCACGAGGCGGTGAAGCACTGTAGTCATCGCTCTAGTAAACCAACGTTCCGACAAAGAGACGCAACGCATGTAGCAGTGGCAGATACTATTTACTACTCAAAGATGAAGATTATAACCTATTTAACAGAGCCTTGCATCTTGATGGTTAATGAGATCTATGGCTAGGTGAGCCACTGTCAATTCACACAGGCCATTTGCGTATCGGTGATGATTTTGACGATATTGACGATATCGTCAAATAGTTGACAATATCGTATCGGCACACCTAGGATTAGACGATGCCGATTGACGATACGATATCAGCAGATTCTAGGTTAGACGATGACGATAGACGATATGGAAAAATGATGCCGATATCGTATCGTCAACAGCTCTAGTTCAAATACTATGAGTTCATTCCTAAGATGGTAACGTACATGAGAAGGAAAAAAGAGAAAAACATGAATTCTTGTTGGGCATACCACTTAATATAGAGATCGAGAGTCGTGCTGTCTCTCTAGAGTTTCCTCTGCAAGTCCGGATATGCAAAACAGATACTCCGGACAATAGCTCCAGTTTCCAGAGGGCTAAGTATTGCCAACTAGGATCAAAACAGATACTCCGAATAATAAGTCCAGGAAGGTGAGTATTGGCCAACTAGGTTTACTCACTAAATCAGAAGATAGCTTCATGAGCGGTGTTAGTGAAAGCCCTGTCCCGAACCCATATGGTGTCAGCCCATAACAAGTCCATTCTGAATAGATAAGAGAGAAAAGCACCAAAAGATAGCGTATCATTGACTAGGGTTATGCGCCACAGCCTGAAGAAGAATAGCTGCAATCTACCAAGCGATGGAACTTACTGCACAGAGGTAGATAAATAGATAATTAGCCAATATTTACCACCAGCACTACAATACTCTTGTCACTATTAGATCGAGTACCTAGGCAAGGCAAGGACCTTACTATGGGAAAGGAGAATGCTTATTCTTTCCTTTAGGAGCATTTTCTTCACTGGGTAGAAGCGATGGGTCTTATAGGAGTCATATTAGAGGTTGTTGCTGCAATTAATACATTATCTGTAACACCGTTGAGTTCATATACTCAAAATTTCAAGCATGTAAATCGTAAGTATTTATTATATAGACTGAGGCAGACCCCCAGTTATCTAAATTTCCTTCATGACGGGAAACACGTTATCCTCAAAAATATACAGATAGTTGATGCTGTACCACTTCAGCTTTATTTTACTGGACTGATGTTTACTACAAGAAATTCGACAGTGAGAAGAATATTTATCAAGAAGTACCTAATTGGCTATGCAGGCTACCAAAAGTAGAGGAGACCTGGAGCGCAATCCAACAAACTTTTGAAGGCCACTCGTTTGTCAGTTGACTCAGTGGCATTCCCACCGGATGGCCGGCTGCTTGAATCAGGCTCTCGGGACAAAACAGTCAAGCCCTGGGATACTGCCACTGGAACTCTGCAGCAGACTCTTGGAGGCCACCTGGGATTAGTTCTATTAGTAGTATTCTCACCAAATGGCAGGGTGCTGGCATCAAGCTCTAAGCACGAAACAGTCAGGCTCTGGGATACTGCCACTGGGAATTTTGGTGAGGCAATTGCAAACTCGAAATTTCCTCAAGATAGTCCATATCTCGGCACCAATTTTGGGACTTCTCGCTTGGGATAATCATACCTCTCATTTGTCCAAGACCAACGTTGAGGAGGCGTTTCTTTGAGAAAATCGGTAGGTTACCCTTCAGGGTAAAGATATACTCTGGCTACCTACTGAGTGTCGACTTACCTGTTCAACATTTAATATGGATGCGAAATTCGTTCTTGGACATGCATCTGGGAGGATCTCTTTCATAAGATTTTGTGCGTAGATGTGAAATAAAGTCCATTATCACTGTCGTTTTATCTACGTCTAGGTCGCTAGCACTAGTCACGTAGAACAGCTATTCCGACGAGCTGACGAGCCTGATCAATATGGTATGGAATTCCTGATATTGATGACTGCCCCCCAAGAGTAAGGGGGACGGGGGATAGCTAGCTACATATACACCCACCGGGGAAAGTATTCGCCGATTTTACGCGTCGCGTTTCCACGCGTTTACAACTCACCTTTTTCAAACTACTACAAATGGCACCACGAACACCTTTGAAGCCTATATCAGGCAATAAGACATTGAGAAAAGAGCTATCTCCATATATTCGAGGTCAAATTATCGCTTATTTCGATTCCGGGCTCAATATTACTAGTATTTCGAGACAACTAGAAATACCCCGCAAAACGGTTGAATATACAATCAACAAAAAAGGCGAACGGCCAGATGGAATCTCAAAAAGAAGATCTGGCAGGCCTAGAATCCTTGATAAACATGATATTCGACATATTATGCAACTTATTATGGAAGAGCCTGTCGGAACGTGAATATCAAACCTAGCGCGTTTCGGCACTGGATATCAGTTAGTCTAACGCGGCACGTGCGTGCCGCGTATATATGTAGTTAGCCACTCCCCGTCCCCCTTACTCTTGGGGGGCAGTCATCAATATCAGGAATTCCATACCATATTGATCAGGCTCGTCAGCTCGTCGGAATAGCTGTTCTACGTGACTAGTGCTAGCGACCTAGACGTAGATAAACCGACACTGATCAGTGGCCGCAGATCAGACATTTATCTACGAGCCCCTATTCCAACGTTAGTGCAAGCGTCCTAACAAAATACACTTTCTTCGACACCCTACAGTATACGTTCACTCGTATATCGACTCACCGATATATTCGACCCCATATATCGACTCTTTTGTGAACTCTTTGCTGAGTCTTGCGAACCTACGAACTCCCTGTACGAACCTACGCACGAAGGATTATTCCTGTACGAATTCTACGCTTAGATCCCCCGTATAAGCCTACGTCACGAACCTACGCTAGAGGCCTACGCGAGAAAACTCTCGGTATTAGCACTAGGTAGGAATCAACGTAGTGAGCCTACGGATTCGGACTTTCCGTCAGAATCGACCTGCAAGAACCTGACGTACGAAGCCTACGTACAACCTACGGTGTGTCGACCCACGCACCGAACAACGCACCAAATCTCTGGATCTGGTCTCGCAGATACAAATCATCAAAATGGCAGGACAAAGTGGCAACGATACCGACCAGGCGATGACAGAAAAGAAGACACTCGACGCTACCGTCAAGGCGAAGATAAAAGAATATACGAACACATACGATTCACGTCTGTTAAGAGCGTTCAAACAAGACTTCGATAAGTGGACTTTGAATAACTTCAATACCGTGTCCGTCACCGAACTCGGGAAACTAGTTGATTTGCTTCAAACCAACGGTGTATATGTTACCAACGATGAACAGGACGATGAAGCTGAAAAACTCTATACTCTACTCTCTACAGAAAAATATCGCCCATAGACTAAGGAGGAAGTCATTCGCCACCTCAGACGAGGCAATACAATTGAGTCGAAGGTGCTTAATGATCAATTCGAAACAATGATCAATACATATAATTAACCCTTAAACTACGGCACTAATGAGGCACAAAACCAAACTGGAGAGGGACCCCTCACAAGATCTCAAAGTCAACAACAAATCCAATATCTTTCACCCCCGGCAACAAGACACGATACACCACAAGATCAAAGTCAATGGGTGCAAATTGAGCCAGAGCCATTAAATGAAGTCCAACAAGCCCTAAATTTGGCTATCTTCGCACCGTCAACACAATCCATTTCTCAGGCACTTGTTCAACTCACGAAGATGTATTCAGACAACCAAAAGTACAGTGGAAATGAGGATTCCTACAGGTCAAAGCTTCGAATCTTCAACGACTACTGTGAACGTCTATCCCTACCAAAGAATGTATATAAACTCGCTTTCCCAACAATGCTTAAAGGCCAAGCCTTGGATTTTTACTATGACAACAAGGAAATATGGGAAGCAAGTGACCGTGACCCCGTTGAAGGAATTCGTGCCTATTTCGAAGGCCCGGAATATCATCGAACCGTACTAGATAAGTGGAGCGGAATTTCGCTTCAAAATACAGTCAATGAGGACCCAGAGAAGACATTAAAAGTGTGTCTCAACATGATGCTAACAGAACTTGCAAGTTTATACGACCACTTAGCTCCAAAACTACGCAACGAAGAATTTTACCTTGCAAGACTTTTACAGGCAACTCATATATATCTGGCATGCCAACTTGCAACTTCAAAGCAACAAGATACAGTTCCTGGACTAACCCGTGATTTACAATCAGGTGTCAGCCAGTACAAGGATATAATAAAAGCCACGAATGGGCACCGCACTGCAAACCCCAGCACCAATATATACTTTACAGATCGACGGTATTACAACCAACAGTCACGCTCACCCTCTCAAGGCCATTCACCACGACAGCACTCCAATCAAAGAGGCAGGAAAAAGTGCTTCGTATGTCAAAAACCTGACTGCTGGTCAACACGTCATACGCCCAAGGAAAGAGCGGATTCGAAACGCCGTTATTTGGACCACTTTAACAAGCGTATTGATCAATATATTGCCGACTACGAGGGCACAGAGGATGACGATGAGGAACTGCCAGAGGAACTCTTATCAGCTGCTGATGACCTTATTCTGACAGACGATTACAAATCCAGACCTACACACGATGCCTCGTCAACCCTGTTCACAGCCACATTCTTTACAACGCACAACAATAATGACACGAACCATGGTCCGTCAATAACCATGGAACTAGCAAACCGTTCCGCTTCGCACTGGATTGCCTTACTATTCCTGAAGCCTGATTTGGAAACTAATTCATATAAAACCAACGAAGCAACTCTCAAGGTTCTAAACCCCGAATCAAGCCACGTCTATCTAAATGAGAGCCGCTATTCGTCAGAAAGCTTTAAGGGTATTGTTATCGACACTGGCGCCGCGCAACTCTCTACAGCTGGATATGGGCAATACCTTGCTTACAAGAGAATCGTCAGAAATATCGATATTAATACTACAACGGCTGGCACGGCAACAGTTCAATTTGGACCTGGCGATCCCTATCAGTCAATAGGATCAATCGACGTGCCTACACCTATTAGTACTATACGGTTCCATATCCTGACAACCACGATACCGTTCCTAATGTTGCTGTACGAACTTGACAGACTAAAACTTTATTTTAACAATACCTGCAATCTCCTTGTCAATAAGAAAATGGGAAAAATAACACCAGTTATTCATCAGTTTGGCCATCCATTCCTTGTATGGGACTACTCCTACCATACCCACTTACTTACCTTATTTGACTACAACCCCTGCCTCCTTACTGATACCGAATTACGCCGTCTACACCATTGATTTGGCCACCCTTCAACTGATAGACTTTGCCGTGTACTTACATGTGCAGGCCATGAAACCAACAAGGAAGCAATTGAACACATTCGCAAATTCTGCCACCATTATCAAATGTACGACAAGTCACCTAGACGATTCCAGTTCACACTGCATAAAGATGTTGACTTCAATCACTCTATCATTATTAACATTATGTACCTTGATGGAGACCCAGTACTTCACATTGTTGATAAAGCAACACGCTTCAATGCCACTGCGTGGCTGCCAAATATCTTAACAAAAGTCGTATGGGACACACTCTGAAAGATCTAGATTGATACGTACCTGGGACCCCCAGACTTGGTTATTACAGACGCTGGAAAGACCTTTACAAGTAGGGAATTCTCACAATCTGCTTTAGCTGTAGGCACAATCATCAAAACAGTACCAGTCGAAGCACATTAGTCAATTGGAACTGTTAAATGATACCATACCATGATTTGCCACTCATATGAAATCATCAAAAAGGAATTACCAGATTTACCTAAAGACGCTGCCCTACAGATAGCTGTCAAGGCTGTCAACGATACAGCTGGCCCAGATGGTTTAGTCCCTATACTTCTTGTTTTTGGAGCTTACCTATGAATGGTAGAATATAACCCTTCTGCACCTATAATTACATAACATGCTGCTGCACTCAAAAAGGCAATGATAGAGGTCTGAAAACTACACGCCAAACAACAGGTTTGGGATGCTCTCAATACGTGTAATGGTCCTGCGTCTACAGCTGTACATCTTCTGCCAATAAATTCGGATGTACATGTATGGAGGGAAGGAAACACCAGCTATGCAGGAGAGTGGAAAGGCCCGTACAAATTACTAAGTGTTGAGGGCGAGATGTGCATAATTCAGTTTCCAGATAGACTAAAGCAATTCCGTACAACTGTTGTGAGGCTGTATTACAAGGCACTAGATGAGAACGACCAAGACACCAATTCAGAGCATACAAATGAAGAGCCTGAGGCACCTTTAGGCATAAACTCAACACTACCCACATCTCAAGACGACGAGCCAGACACATCTACACCCCAGCCAAGGCCTGCACAATGCCCCCAACGAAATCGGCAATTACCAGCCCGATATCGAGATGACCTCATACAATTGGTATTCGCTCAATTCGACCAATCACAAGAGAAAGAGATCAACAGCCTATTAGAAAATGGTGTATTCGAAGTGGTCAAAGTAGACAATATCCTAAAAGGCACCCGAATCTTCAATTCGCGGTTCGTTAATGAGATAAAGAATCGGGGCACCGACAAGGCCTTCGAAAAGTCGCGACTAGTCGTACAAGCCTACAACGACAAAGGGAAAGAGATC
This sequence comes from Talaromyces stipitatus ATCC 10500, assembly GCF_000003125.1. Lineage (NCBI taxonomy): Eukaryota > Fungi > Ascomycota > Eurotiomycetes > Eurotiales > Trichocomaceae > Talaromyces > Talaromyces stipitatus. The sequence goes on along the minus strand of NW_002990115.1, from coordinate 4,541,013 downwards.
GTATTGACTTAATTGCCTATAATACAGCGCTGCAGTCAACGCCTGCTTCTATGCCTTACAATCTGCATTACTGATACTCATCTTTTTCTACGCGACGTCACGCAAGCCTATGTACAGTCAACTACGCCCCTCACTTATAACTTTTATATACGACCCCCTCCCGAACTCGTGCACCTGTTCCCTCCAGGCACAATATTAAAAGTTGTCAAGCCTTTGTACGGCATCTCTGAAGCAGGTAATCACTAGTTTTGAATCTATCACGTACATCACACGGACAAACTTAATATGACAACATCCACCTACGATCTATGCCTCTTGCACTGCATTGACCAGTCACAAGGATTTGGCATTGTTGGCATGCAGACCGATGACACCCTCATCCTCGCCAACAACACTTTTGCGAACCACGAGGAGAATGAGATTAAACGAGCTAATATTCTTTGCAAACCACGAGAGAAGCTTACACCTTCGAACCCGTTAAAATTCAACGGTGGCCTTATTACGGAGGATGTCCAGGGTATTACCCTCACCCAGGAACGCACTTGTAAGCTCATACGGCCTGTACAAGATCGATATGCGGATACAACGAGTTCCCGAGGCAAGGTCCGAAAGGACGTATCGCCGCAGGAACAATATGTGGCTCAACGCGCACTTGGAGCCTACATTGCTTCCGTATCGCAGCCTGAGGCTTCTTTTGATCTATCGTTTGCTGCCCAGATCACAAATCCAGGAAAAGACGACATCAAGTCACTTAATAAACGCCTCCAATGGCAACTTGATAATGCTGAACGCGGATTACGCTTTGTACGTCTAGATTTGGATTCGTTACGCCTCGTAATCTTTGCAGATTCATCCTTTGCAAACAATAAGGATTTCTCCTCCTAAATTAGCTTTGTTATTGTTCTCGCAGATGCCGCAAATAACGCAAATATTGTGCACTGGTCCTCAATCAAGTGCAAGCGCGTCACAAGAAGTGTACTTGCTTCTGAACTTTATGCCATGGTTCACGGCTTCGATTCGGCTGCGTCAATCAAATCAACAACAATGCAACTTCTACATCTTACCAAGCCCCTACCCCTTGTTATCTGCACTGACTCGAAGAGCCTGTATGAATGTCTCATCAAATTAGGCACTACCCAAGAAAAGTGTCTAATGATTGACCTCATGTGCCTCCAACAGTCATACAAGCGCCAAGAAATTGCAGAGATCAAGTGGATTAACGGTGAAAGCAATCCAGCTGATGCCATAACAAAGAGCAAACCATGTCGCGCTTTACAGGCACTTATCGACACAAATAAGCTTAATATTAATGTGGATGGATGGGTGGAAAGATCTACAACCCCTCCAACGAAAGCTACACCAATTTCTTTGCTTTGTCAATCCTGTACCGCTCGTCGTCCTATCCCTATTTCTTAGAGAGTTGCCAGTGTCGGAACGTGAATATCAAACCTAGCGCGTTTCGGCACTGGATATCAGTTAGTCTAACGCGGCACGTGCGTGCCGCGTATATATGTAGTTAGCCACTCCCCGTCCCCCTTACTCTTGGGGGGCAGTCATCAATATCAGGAATTCCATACCATATTGATCAGGCTCGTCAGCTCGTCGGAATAGCTGTTCTACGTGACTAGTGCTAGCGACCTAGACGTAGATAAACCGACAGAGCCCTTTATAAATTATCAAGATATAAAGCATAGATTACAACTAGGTTGCTCCCCCCGTACGATCTATTCTATTCTCCAAGAATCTGGATATAGCCATTGGAAAGCTCGTCAACGGCCATTATTGAAGCCCGAACATGCCCAGCTTCGCTATGAATTCGCTAAGAAATATGCAGATTGGAAGTATGAGGATTGGTGCAAGGTTATCTTTACGGATGAATGCTCAATTGAGCTAGGCTCTGGGAAGCAGGGTAGATGGGTTTTTCGGCTCAATCGAGCTGGCGAGAAATGGAAGCAAAGATATATTCAACCAGTCAAAAACGGCAAGGGGATTAGGATCATGGTTTGGGCTGCAATCTGGGGTTCAAAAAGATCAGATTTGCTTCAACTAGAGCCAGATTTTGAATCTAAAAAGCAGGGATACTCCTCGGTATCCTATATTCAAATTTTGGAGGAAATGGTGCCTACAATTTGGGAACCAGGCTTGATTTTTATGCAGGATAATGCGCCTATACATATATCCAAAAAATCAAGGGCTTGGTTTACAGATAACGCCGTGAAATTGCTTGAATGGCCGCCATATTCGCCAGATTTGAACCCCATCGAGAACCTCTGGTTTCCATTGAAGGCTGGGGTCTATGTAGTCAATCCAGATATTGAATTGGCTACCGGGGGTGTAGATAAGATACGTGAGATCCTCTTTGCAGCGGCAGAGCCCTCATGGAGTAATATTCGTAAGAATATTATTGATAACTGTATAAAATCTATGCAGAGGAGGTTAGAGGCGGTGAGGAAGGCTAGGGGGCGGTATACAGCTTATTAGATACCAATCTTTTCCTGTATATAGCGTACTAGTTAATGTTTAATATCCTCGAATTTCATTAGATTAGAACTTGTGTTGATTGAAATATTCAAAAAACAAGTTATATATGATTTTGTGTGTGCGGGGTTTTCGGCCAGTTTGGCCAAGACTTTTTGCGGTATACTGTAAACGCGGCACGCACGTGCCGCGTTGGACTAACTGATATCCAGTGCCAAAACGCGCTAGGTTTGATATTCACGTTCCAACACTGGCAACTCTCTAAGAAATAGGGACAGTATAATGAGCGGTACAGGATTGATGAGGTGAAGGGATTGGTGTATATTGCGTTAGAGGTGTTGTAGATCTTTCCACCCATCCATCCACATTGATATTTAGCTTATTTGTATTAATAAGTGCCTGTAAAGCGCGACATGGGTTGCTCTTTATCATAATGTCGGCTAGATTGCTTTCACCGTCAATCCACTTGATTTCTGCGATTTCCTGGTGCTCGTATGATTGACGGAGGCACATGAGGTCAATCATTAGACGTTTTTCTTGGGTAGTGCCTAATTTGACGAGGCATTCGTATAGGCTCTTCGAGTCAGTGCAGATAACAAGGGGAAGGGGCTTAGTGAGATGTAAAAGCTGCGTTGTTGTTGATTTGATTGACGCAGCCGAATCGAAGCCGTGAACCATAGCATAAAGTTCAGAAGTGAGTACGCTTCTTGTGACGCGCTTGCACTTGATTGAGGACCAATGTACAATATTTGCGTTATTTGCGCCATCTGCCAGAACAATGATAAAGCCAATTTGGGAGGAGAAATCCTTATTGTTTGCAAAGGACGAATCTGCAAAGATTATGAGGTGTAGCGAATCCAAATCTAGACGTACAAAGCGTAATCTGCGTTCAGCATTATCAAGTTGCCATTGGAGGCGCTTGTTAAGTGACTTGAAGTCGTCTTTTGCTAGATTTGTAATCTAGGCAGTAAATGATAGATTAAAGGAAGCCTCAGGCTGCGATACGGAAGCAATGTAGGCTCCAAGTGCGCGTTAAGCCACATATTGTTCCTGCGGTGATACGTCCTTTTGGACCTTGCCTTGGGAACTTGTTGTATCCGCATATCAATCTTGTACAGGCTGTATAAGCTTACAAGTGTGTTCCTAGGTAAGGGTAATACCCTGGGCATCCTCCGTAATGAGGCCACCGTTGAATTTTAACAGGTTTGAAGGTGTAAGCTTCTCTTGTGGTTTGCAAAGAATATTAGCTTGTTTAATCTCATTTTTCTCGCGGTTCGCAAAAGTGTTGTCAGTGAGGATGAGGGTGTCATTGGTCTGCATGCCAACAATGTCAAATTCTTATGACTGGTCAATGCAGTGCAAGAGGCATGGGTCGTAGGTGGATGTTATTATACTGACGAATCCCAATTTCGTTTCAAAATTAATAATTAATCTGTTGTTTTGTTAGAATGAAAGACAAGCTATGTGACTATTTGTCAGAAAAAAGAAAAAGCCGTATGCTTCGAAGTACTATAGATTCAGGCTGGCACAAAAACTGCATCATGATGGCGCCCTTCTCGACCGAGTTTCTGCCCTAGTTCGTCCCTCCGTAATATGTCGAGTCATACGCTATGCAGGGAATTGGAATATTGGCATGATCTTGATTTTACCTTGGTTCGTCTGACATTTAGGACATGTCGTTAAGTACCGTCAGCAATAAAGCACGATCATGCCCAATGGTAGACAGACACGTCATCGACGATGAGTAGGTGCGGGGTGCTCGAGAGAACAAGGCTGTGTGCCCAGCTGGACAGGTAGGCCCTTAGCTACTCTTTTGTTCCAAAGATTCAAAATGAAACCATTTCCAAAATCTCCTCTTATTGTAATTTCAGATCTCAAAATCTGCATTTTAGTGTTATTAACTTATATTTCTTTCCTATAAAATCCAGGTCTATACTTTCTAGTGTCTAACAATCATGGTGGATGCTAGCAGTCCCCGAAATGTACTCAATCTTCGGGATTTCTATGAAGGAGGATCATCTATGAGTCCATCCAGTGTACCCAATGGTTATAACGAATATGAACAGCAAGTAATCAGTAAAGGTCTGGAGATGCGGGTCAAGGAAGTCGAGCAGAAAAGCATATCAAAGAAGGAACCCACCCCAATGGATCCCTGTCGACCAACGAGCTCGATGGAGAAACAAGCAGGTGGAGAATCTGCTGTTGGAGAGGATAGTAACAGCAAAAACGACGCTGACATTGCGCCGAGAGATAAGGACAGAGAAAGATTGCGAGCAGCCACTTTTGGTGGAGCCGACGTCCACGAGCTCGAGTGGAAGAACGAACAGGCGAGTCGGGAGACCAAGGAGCTTATCAGCCAGATTGAGCGATGCGAGCTCGTAATAGACGATTTAAATGTCAGATAAATGTTCTCAAAGCAAAAGAAATTAGACTCATACAATGCGGCGAAGGAATCAGAGAAGATTTCACTGATCAGATCAAAAACTTGCGTGAGAAGCTCCGAGATAGCAAGCATCGAGAGCAGGAACTTCAAACGCAACTTCAAAACAGCCTCCAGGTCCAAAGGATCTTCGAATAGAGCTGGAGGAAGCTAAGTTGAAAGCTATTCGACAGCTTCGTCAAAGCGAAAAAAGGGAGCGTGAATCAGAACTACGACATTATACAAGAGAGCAGGGGTAAGTGTCACTTGAAACACTGCAGCAGCTGGTGGAAGCGACTGCTCAGAAAATTTCACAGCGGAGCTCCTCCGCCACAAACACACAGCAGGCCATCTACCAGCGGTATCCGGGTGATATCAATACCATCGCCCAGCAGAGTCAACGAATATCTTACTTGGAGCAAGCCAAACATCATGCCGAGCAAAAAGCTCAAAAGTCCGCTCTCGAGACTCACCAGGCCAATTTAGAGGCGAAATGTATCCGCAAAGAGCTCACGGAGTTGAGGGAGAGGAAACAACAGAAGGGTGAAAAGGTTTTCGCGTTGACCAGACTGCCTGGACAGAGAGGCATCACGTAAGAACTTTCTTATTTCTTTCAGTCAAATGCCTAGATCTAATCATTAAATAGAGGCATCTTAGCCTATACGCAGACATAAGGGATTAAGGACGTGTAAAAAGAAGTCCCTATAGAGGTCGGCGCACTACTTCCGTGTATCCCAGTATTATTATCCAGTCCCGTCTTATGAATCACTATACGTTCATATTCAAGTAGATAACTGTTAAATGAATCAAGAAGACCACAGCCAATAGATTGGACTATCTGTAGCTTTTTATTATTAAAGATAGATAGAATGATAATATATAACTTTCTGCATTTTGCATGAGCCACTTCATCTTAACAATACTTACTTTCTCGGCCGCGTAGCTTCATTGGCTGACCTCTGATCCATGGTAATAGACTCCAACTGCTCCTGGAAATCCTTGGTGATCATCAAAACACTCTTCAAATGCTTGACCGTCATGCGCTCATCACCACCATTGCCTTTAGCTTGGCTTCGAGCTAGTGACAGCGCCGAGCTCACCACGTTGCGGATCTGGCGCCCATTCAGCTTGTAATCGCTTCCATACTCTTTGATATATTCCATGATAGACTCGAAATCGCTGATGCTATCAGGCTTGAGTTGCTTGAGGAACAGTTGGAAGATATTCTGCTTTTGCTGGCGCGTCAGGTCGTCGTAGCGGATGGCAAGATGAATACGCGACTGCACGGCGATGTCGAGGGAGGTGATGCGGTTAGTCGTGAGTATCATAATGCCATCATAGTACTCTAGCACGCGGAGAAGGACTATGTAGCGTCAGCGAATGTCTTCGCTTACTTTTGGATCAATCCCTACCAGACACGAGGGCATTTCTGTTTGGGTCTGAACCGGTTGTCCGCGCCTCGAGGAAGACATCGGCTTCGTCTCTAGGATATTTGAGTACATATTTTAAATGCTTCTTTGATTGCACTTACACGAGAAGTACAGCCTCCCACTTTCCTGCCAAATAAAACATCTGATCAAGATTTCGCTCGGCCTTGGACGCATCGAGGCCAATCTCGGCTACACTGACCACAAATAGTGGCTTTCCTGTCGCTTTAGCGATTGTCTCGGCGGTGAGCTATTACTTTATCAGTTTAAAAACAACACGATAGAATGGGTCTGCCGACCGTTTTTCCTACTCCTGGAGGGCCTATGAACCAATTGTCAGTTACGTCTAACAATTCACGAAGTCCTGCTTACCATGTAAGAGGAGTACGAGGCCTTTCCCTTTGTTTTCAACGACGTCTTTGACCTTCACTGACGAGGTGTTGGGATCCTTGCTGTCTACTCGCTCTCCGTGCTCCTCTACAAGAGCTTGAATCATGTTCTTGTAGTTCTGGTCCAATTCAAGATCATCTTGGAACAGTGAAGCATTTTTCTGAGGCGCGCTTTGGGTCTGATAAATAGCGAATTGGCCCCAGATCTTCTCCTCGGTAGAATACCCTAGAACTCGTGGAGGATATAACAGCGACTGGTCTTCACTCGGATCTTTCTTGCTGGTCTCTTCCGGGTTAACGGTATCACTTGTGACGCTGTCTAAATCGCCAGTCCAGACCGGTTCGTTTTCTCCGAGTAGTTGAGATTCAAACCCTTTCCACTCGTTAGTACATTGTGCATCTATTTGTCAAGACATGCATACCAAATTGAAGGAAAGCCTCAGGGTCTACAATATATACTCCTTTCACCTGTAGATGCCTTAGCGCTCGTAGTAACTGCCTTTTGCGAAACACCTACAGGCACGATCTTGCGACGACGAGTCTGCGCTCTGACGCTGCTCACGTCTTCGTCGTCTGATGAGTCGTCATTATCCTTGTTTGACATCTGATAAGCAAGTTTCAAATCAAATTCATGTGCAAACTCTTACTCGGATCGTGTCTCTCTTCGGCTTAATCACGTTGCGTCTTTCGGCCAAAGCAACACCATTGTAAAGGTACATCTGTGTTGCGCCAGGCTTGCTTCGAACAATCTTGTTGTACAGTGAACCTCGCTCTCGAAGCATTCTACAAAGATCATCTGGACTCTCATCTTTGTGGTACTGTAAAGGGTAGCAGAAGAGCTGGTTGATGTCTTTTGTTCCCCAAAAGCGGTCGATGCTGAGGAAAAAATACACTTTGACCATTTCCTTGCCATTCCAATCCCAACACCAGGCGAGGAGTTTCATGCTTGGGGGCATGGGATACCTGTGCGGAATGGGGGCCGATCTTACTTCAAGAAGTTGTACCTGGGTCAAAAAAAGCTTTGCTACTATCTTTGTCTTAGGAGGAAAGATCGTCCACATTGTTTCGTACGTTGTTATGTGAGCCTTGAGGTTGGATTCCCGCGTTTTGAAGTATTTCTCCAGTTCTGGTGCGGTTGTCACGCACTCGAGAAGCTTTTCAAGGTCTTGACGTGCCTGGATTGTTCTTTCGTCATCATCCGTTCGCAATTTAGTCGCTTCTTGAAGGACTTCCCAATTGTGAATCTATGGTCATGATTAGCTCCAGGGGTCAAATGTTTTTCGTTCGTTACTCTTGAAATGGGAGAGAACTCATGAAAGAATGGGCATATAAGGACGGTGTCTGCATACCAAAGGTGCGAATGGTGTTACCAGATTTACAGTATCGCCATCCAAGTTTTGGCCTGGGTAATCGGCACCGACGCAATCTCTTAGCAAGGCCCGTAGTCCTGGGGCTTCGACGTCAATCTCGCTATACGTTTCATTCTTTCTAAAGTCATTGGGCAAAGTTTTTCGAAAGACAAATGCTACTTCTCCGTCGTCATCCCTTTTTGGGTCCAGTCCACCGACATCTATGTCCTCATGGACCCCAGTGTCCTTGTTGAATTGTCTCACAACATTGCGGTAGCGGGACTTTGACGCCTTTGCAGCATCTCCATCGCCTTGTTTTGCCTCATCCTAATACCCAACATTTATTATCTTTCCTTAAACCCGGAATTGAGAAGTAAGCCATCCCGGAAACACTCACTGGGATTTTGGAAGAGTCCGTTTGTTTCAGGCGTCCATTGGATGTCTCTTCCTCAACTTCTCGAGGTTTTCGTGGATCAGTTGTTGGCGGAACCTTTTTATTGTTGCTCTCTTCAGATATCTGCGAAGAAGGCCTAGCGGAAGTCTCGATAGCAGATTCCAGCTGTGCGACACGTTTTTCAAGAAGTTCATTATACCGCAACTGGAGAACTGCTTGATGATTTGCTGGCTATGGTAGATTGTTGATTAGCCTTTATAACTAGAGTAATAAAGTGAAGGAAAAGCAAATACTGATGTAAACGGCATGTCGGAAACGGAAGAAGAGGTCGCCATGGCTAGTCCAGTAAAATATGCGAAACGATATATTTTATCTCTTGAATTGTCTCCACCACTTCTGAAAGGTCCAAGGAGATAATTTGAAAATTTTCTTGGATTGCTGAATCTCTGTGACCGAGATTTACAGTTATCAATTGGTGGTTAATCTCTGCATCAAAAGAATTATAGTTTTATAGACAACTCTACAATCTTACTGTCTGCATACATTACCCCTCTCGATGACATGACTCAGCTCATAATTCCTTATCGGTCAGCTTAGAAGCTGAAAGCCTTGCAGAGCCGCAAGCTGAGACCGGGGGAGATGGGAAGTCCACTAGATTAGCCGAAGTCTCCCTGTTGATGCTAGTCTGAAGATGGACTGTCAGCCGGCACACGTAATTGCCATTTAGCAGTAAGAATTTTAGCGATGCACTGATAACCGAAGTGGGATATGTCACTGTGTTATGCAAATATATGTTCACCATATATTGGTCAAAAATGTGCTCACTACGCCACCGTGCTGCAACGCACCGACCACTCTAGAGAGTGTTTCTGTCAAACGCTGTCCAAACCCTTGAAGAGGTCAACTTTTGAAGTTGGTGGCGCAAAAGTGAGGTGGTAAATATGCATTGAGAAACAGTGGCCCGACATAGTTAAGAGCCTCAACTAGACTGTGGTTATCAACCCTACTCCTCGGCTAAAGGCGGAGTCATCTTTAGTTGCAGTATTCTGAAGGCAGCATTGAACATCCTTGCTGAGATTGCAGAAGGATTGCATGAGCTGATGGGAACGATCCAACCTGGAGACAGTAGCAGGTCACGTTTCGCATGAACTCATTGGCTACACATAATTGCATACATCAGGACGAGATAACCAAGTGGCCGTAAGTTTGCATTACGCAGTATCTCTTGCAAAATTCCCCGCTAGTTGACGACTTACTGAATGAGGGACATCAGGCCCCTTTGCCCCAGGAGGTTTCGTGCAGTTCAGATACGCGGTCGACCTCGACCCTACAGACAACGCGCAAACAATGCCAGCGAGCATGTCTTCAAGTCGTAGTTAAGTGTACCGGATAATTGTGACAAATAATATAACATTCTGACCAGCATCATGTCTATCAACAATGATATAGCCTCCGCCACCGAAGGAACTGATCAGCAAGCTGGCGATTTTGTCTCTCAGGTTGGCAGCCTTGCTCTAGAGTGGTTTGGCAAAGAAGACGATAGGTACGCTCCTAATCTCTCTATTCAATACAACCTTTCTCAGACAGAATCATGGATCTCTTTGAGAGCAACCGATAGTCTGTCATTCTTCAGTACATAGACTTGATTGCTAAGTACCAATGGCGAATCATTTGGCATTACATTCTCTCCTTGATAAAATTTTTGAACCGACCTCCGTCTTCTTGATGCTGACAGCAGCCACAAAAGTGAAGCATTGGAAGTGGCAGACAAAGTGATCAGGGGACGACATGACTTCAAACGCAAGCTGCGAGGGCTTCTCCGAGAAAAGCACGTCGGAGACAAACTACCTACGACCAAAGAAATGTTAGAAGATCAAATAGCTATTTACGACCCCAACTACTATATCGCTAGGAACAAAGCATTCGGCGCACTTAGCGAAGCAACTGGAGTCCAAAAAAGCTACCAAGTAAAGCGACGGACAGGCTGGAGGAAAGTTGGGCATCAGGCACAGACCTTTGTTAAGAAATTTGCCGACTTCATGGGTGTGTACTCAGGTATCATTTCATTGTTGAAGGGGGCTGGAGGGATATATGGCGAAGTTGCGTACGAGACACTGTCTATCCTCTTCATTGTACGGCCTCGTACTATTCCCTTAGACTACCTACCACTCACTACTATTAGGTTGTTGTCAACAAGAGCGCCAATGATAGCAAAATCGGGGATCTTCTTTTTGAACTACGAAGGTCTTTTCCGAAGCTCGACGACTGGACAAGTATCTATCCCACATCTAACATGAAGATGCTGGTGACGGAGGTGTATAAGCAGGTCATTGAATTTGCTCGGGATGCTTCACTCTACTACACACAGTTCATAAGTAAGAGCCATAAAGATAGACTAGTCTTTGTAAGAGGTCAAAGACGCTTCATTAGACCCTGTTTTACGTCCTTCTGAAAGATCCAAGTGCTAATATATGAATACATAGCTCGTCTCTGGATGGCCATCGGCAACCCACCCGTCAGAGGCATCGATAAAATTGCGACACGGATTCACCAAAAGCTTGCCGAAGTCTCCTCTGAGGCCACCATGCTGCTTCACAGGCGCAACCAAAGTATCCAAGGCACCGTAGAGAATAACAACGCCCGGCTCAAGACCGTTGAACGTCAGAATGATGTGCTCCTCGACGCCTACGAGCGGATAAAGGAGAACTATGAGCGATTTCGGCGCGAGGTAGAAGGTTAGTCGTTATCTTCAAAGCTATAACATTCCTTTCTTCGAACCTAATATGATCGTGTATTCAGCGGAGCGAGAAGACCAAGACACTCAACGACTCCAACACTTCAAAGAAAAGCTAGAGGTAGGTTCCCACTCCCTGTTTACCGTCCAAAAAGCATCTCACAATCCTTCAGCTACCGTTCAACGCCCCAGCGTCTACCTCCCTCCAAGCCTATGCCTCGATTCTCCAACGTGCATTCCCTTTCGCTTCGTCTGTGAATCCGTCCCCATCTTCCTCTTTCCGTCAAAAAAGTCCAAGCTACCAGTACATGACCTCTTCCCACCTATCGTCTCTCCCCTGTTTTGCCGCCTGGACTGCATCCCAAACATCTTGTCTTCTCCTCCTTGGTGGCAAAACACGACCAGAAGCGCGGTCTAACATTGGATACACTCACTCCTGGCTGTCACCGGCCACGATCGATGTCGCAACGAGAATGAAGGACCGAGGTGCGAGGGTAGCGTTCTACGGATGCCATGCAGGGGTGCGGGCTGATGCCGACGGTGCGCACGGCGCGAGGCAGATGGTGAGTGCGTTGCTGGGGCAGGTAGTGGAGTGGCATCCGCAAGTTTTAAGGACAAGGATGGTACAGTGGGAGAGATTGGTAGACGGGAAGGAGTGGAAAGGAAAAAAGGAGCTGGAAGATATGGAAAGAGAAAGGGAGAGGGAAAGAGAATCCGAAAGCGAGCAGCTGAGGACTTGGTTTAACCTTCTGAAGGAGGCTTTGAGTGCTCTGCGAGAGGATTACGGACATACATATGGGAATATGGAAGAAGAAAAGAAAAAAGTAAAGGAGATTGGAAATGTCCCGCAAGCCAAAAGCGATATGGATAAAGTTGTGTATTTAGTACTAGACCGTATAGATCTAGTACAGTGTTCGATGAACTACTTTATTAAAGAGTTGGTGGGGTTGGTCAGGGACGAAGGCTGCTTGATCAAAGTGTTTGTTGTTATGGATACTGGGCGGTGGGTTTGGGATACAGATAGTTTCAAAGGAGAGGAGAGGGTTATTGCAATGCCAGATTTGGACCAGAAAAGAGTTGGGCTTGGGAAGATGCCAAAAGTACCGCAGTCAAGCTCGATATAAGCTGGAATACTCTGCTTCAACATTTAACTTATCGTTGCACTCACTGTTATGTAAACATCAGTGGCTCTTCAAGAATTTCAATTACCCGAAGTGCGGAACTAAGCTCTATTAGGAGTTTTTATCTTCAGTCCCTTCGTACATTCTATTAGGGACAGGGTTGGAACGTTATTACCACGCACCCTGTGCATTTCTTCTAAAGTTGCACTATCGCCACATCAAGCGGTTCCGTGTCGAGTTCGTCGCAGTTTCGCTTCGATAAACATCAATTCAGTTCATGACAGCACTTCCAGAGTCGTTGAGCGGTAGTAGTTACTATGATAGTTTTCAATTCCCATCTACTATGTATAAAGGCTCACGCTAGTTTGACCTATTTGCCAGTTTTTTCCCACCTTTAAAATCTGGATACTTCTCCCAGTTTCTGAATCATGAACCATCATGATTTGTTTTGTGTCATTTCATTTGATATTCAATTTTGTTACCAGCTTAGGCCTTCTGTATGGAAGTGCATATTTAGCTGGATTCTCCTTGAACGCCATGGCTCGTGGTTAGTATTACGATTCAGACAACTCAGGACAAAGAAAGGAGCCCAACCAAATCAAATTCCTCCAATACTGATCTGACAGAGCCAGAAGGTGGACTTGATTCAGAGATATATCAAACAGACTCTGGTGCCGAATACTCGGATGTTAATCTATCAGAAAACCAAGATGAGCTCTCTTTAAACGTTGACTTAATAGAATATGATGATGAAAACTTTTTTGATGTTGAAGAGTTTGAGACTCTCTGGCGCCAAGGTCTTAGCATTGGAAAGCTCTCCATTTCTATCAATCAGTGCTATGAATATCCAGGCGATAGTCCTACCCAAAGCCTTTCCAATATTAATCTAGATTTTAACACATCTGGCAACACAAAGAAACCACAATCACAAATGATTAATTGTTGGTATCGGTTTGTATTGTGTCTATTCCTATAACACTGTTCTACAACTGATTTACAGACACTAAATAGGTTCTGCAAAGTGAAAGTCAGAGAAAAGTGTTGCCACTTGAAGTAGAGTAAACTGGAGGCCACACTCCAAAGAGCATCTGCGGATTGGCTATATCGATTTCTACACTGGTACTCTAGACTGCGGCATAGAAAAGGCAACTAGGTTTATAAAGGCTATAGCAGTGCCAACTCTTTGAAGACAGACTGGAAGTATTTGTGAGAGTACTATCAACAGGTAGAAAAGCAGTAGATGAAGAAGAGCATGGCAGCGCGCCTACACACAGTATGCTGTATAGCTATCCTAGCTTGATATTACTAGTGGCTTATGTACTGTTGGGCATCGCACAATTAATCGTTGAATTCAACTTAAGCACACAGCCTTGTAAGAATGATCCAGTCTATATTAAGGACATGATTCCTTTCAAAAAACAATTCTCTAAACACAGAAGAAATAATTCTACCTAAGCATCCAGCAGGTCATGTTATGTTTAGCCTTGATGCTTGGACTTTTCACTTCTAGCCGCAAAACTGCTATTCTTAAACTGCAGTACAAGCATATTCGTCTCAACCTACAACACAACCCTCATGGAGACCCACCTGTACTATCGATTGATGTCGAGCCAGAATATATTAAGCAGCTTTCTGGGACCAAAGCACTGTAGGCTATACCTCAATCTATCTAATTACCAGGATTTTTCTAATCTAGAGTGCAGAAATACTTGTGATTTCCAGGAAGGCCGGCCCCTTCGAGGCTGACCAAAGCGAAAGCGAAATGCGAGTAATGATGATAAGTATAAGAAAGCGGTAAAAAGGTTCCAACAAATGGGATAATGACAAGTTGTCTATTGCAAAGAAAAAAACATGAGCAGGGTCAGAAGCACTTCATGACCGCTAAGAAACCCTTAGTTTGCTTTCAACGCGGCAAGAAACTCTCTCAGTATCTTTTTTCTTTGAGAATATTAAGAACCTTTGGTGGGTTGAAAGGGTGAATGCCCGGTGAAGCAAAAGCTGATCAAATATTTTGCATGGTTTTAAGGTTGGGTTTCCATGCTGCATAGAATAATCGCCAAAAGGATGCTTTTGTTATCCTTGAAAATCTACTACTCAATTAAGTAAGTCAACCAGAATAACTACCTGCAAGAGGTGGAAAGATTCCGATATCAAGCGGCTGTAATCAATGCGTAGAGCGTGGGGGTAAAATACCGAGAATAATATTGTTTTGATCAGTATTTGATAAAACGAAGATTAACATGGCTTGAATGACCATCTGTAAGCAAAAGGCGTTTTGAATTGCCTGCTTTTGCCTCTGTATGAGGGTTAAACATCTTGGTTAGCCATGAAAATCCATGCTCTTCATTTATCCAACCTTTTTCAGAAGTTGCAAAGTATGCCTTCTATCATGAGTCATCAAAATCTTTAAGCTAGGTATCTTGTAGATCTCCTGACTCGTCTTGATAAATAAAAGCCAGAGGAATTAATATTCCATTAGCGCAAATATATGCAATAAGTGTTGTGTGTGTGTGTGTGTGTGTGTGTCATTATTTTACGGCCGTAGGCCGTGATGAATCACTGCCTACCCATTCCCTAGTGGGATAAAGGCCGCCAGGGGGTAAGCCCTGGGTGTCAAGAATTATATATAGGGTGTGACTCTTTGGCGCGCTTACATGGCTGCCGCAGTTAGATAGATAACCTCTGCATGTAGAGGGTGAATATTTCTGCCAACTGCAGTGGTCCACCTACTCTCTGTGACCAAATCTAACATATTTAACACCAATGCAGCTTTAAAGAGAGAAAAGGAAAGACAAGGAAAAACAAAAGAAATATGTAGCTATAAGTCTCTTAGCTTATATGCTAAGAGGGGGCCTTTGAGGGCAGATATCCTCGAAGAATTGGGTCTCCATGAGCTATTTAGCTAGTTTGGTGGCGCCCTTTGGGGTGCCCAGGAGGAAAGGAATGACTTCCAAAGGATGTCCAAGGAATCTAGGAGCCTTCCTCTTTGCAATCTAGCAGAAGATAAAGTGGATTGAGGACTTTCTTACATTGCATTGACACATGAGATGGGCATCTGTGTGGTTGAACCATTCATAGTAGTCTACGAAGTCTCCATGTTTTGTGCGTGCTGCAAGGATTTATCCTAAGATATAGCGGGGAAGCTGGAGTTCTGGTGGGCGTCTTGAAAAGGTAGTGATTTCAAGATCTTGATAGGCCTGCAGAGCTGCTGCCTGCCAATATATCTGTGCTCTTGAGGCAGCTTGTGATTTGGTATGTCGCTTAAATGCTGCATATGACTATGAGTGGAAGGTAGGGACAGTTTTTCCCGCGCCCTCTTTGACAGCGCAGTCTGCTGCTTCATTTCCAGGGATATTAGCATGTTCTAGGACCTAGCGGATTCGGACTGCCCCGCTCTCAATTTGGGAAAGTCTCCTTCTTGATGGCTAGGTAGCAGCAAGTGTGTTGAATGACTCGAAGATAGCTTAAGAGGAGCCTATAGATAAGGAGAGGAGTTGGATAGTGACCTCAAGATTGTCAAGGCATATCCACAGGTTTAGTGAGCATTAGATAGTAGAGTATGTCATTGCAGCTTTTAACCTAGCAAGAGCTGCTTCTGCTTCTACGTCAAAGACTTCTTTATTATGCCCGAGGGGTATTGAGCCGCGCAGGAATTAGGAGCCAGCTTGGAAACCAATATAACTACCATCTATTTAGCTATTTTCTAGTTTAGATCCATTTAAGTAGATTATAATATTGTTATTGGGGATGGATTGCAGGAGTATTTGGAAGTTATCTGCCACTTCTTCTCTTATGCGTCCTAACAGAGTATTAACCCATCTTAAGGCTGCTTCTCTGGGTTCTTTTGTACTCCAGGGTGGATAAAGCAGTGGGTTAATCTTTTCCATGTTGGGGAGTGCGAGCACTTGGCGCGCAAAGCGGCTAGTTAGGTGGCCTGTTCGGGCTATGGCTCTAGCTCGTCTTTGAAGAGGGTAATATGGGTCTAGGCGGCTTAGACGTGTGGATGCAGTGAGAGCGATTTGATCAAGCTCAATCTCAGGAGGGTAAAACCCTAACTCTCAGTGTAGGACAGGTAACTGGGTAGTATGGAAAACAGGCAGAATTGCCCTTGCCCCTGTTAGAATGACAGTAGATAGGTCCATTAGATGTTTATTCACTAGGTTTGAGATTGGGGGAGTGTCTGCCTGAGGGCGGGAACAAGGTCAGGTGCGGCCTGGCCACCACATCTCTGCGCTGAAGTAGGCTTTATAGAGGACACAGGCTGATATGGCCTGTTGGAGGAGGTGTGGCCTTATTCTGTGGACTGTGTTTTTAAGTGAGCGGAGGGCGCTAGCTATAGTGAGCGCTTTGGATGTCATTTCTTGAACATGCTAGTGGAAGGAGAGCTTTTTATTAAAGAGGATTCCTAGCCAGCGTAGATATGGATAGTCAGTTGCTTCAGTAACTGTGACTGAGCCTGTTGAGACTGAGGGGGTTATTGCAGGATCTTAATCTGCTCGATGCCAAGAGAAATGCATAAGTTTATATTTATTTGGTGCAAAAGTGATTCCTTCCGCAGTGCCCCATTCAATTGCGTCCTGTAGAGATTTACTCAGTGTCTAGCAATTAGTTAAGAGGGACAGAGAGATTGCTAGGATTGCTCTATCATCTATGTATCCAAATCTAGTTCTAGGGTTACCCATGTGGAAGAGCGGTGCAATATAAAGTATAAAGAGAATAGGGGAGATAGGGGAGCCTTGGGGAAGGCTATATAATATATCTGTATAAGGGCCAAGTTCATTATTAAATCAGATCTATATGGTTCTTTCTGTGATAAAAGAGCTAATCCAGAGTATTAGATTGTTTGGCTATCCTTGTGTCCGGAGCCGGTAGGTGAGTCTCTCTAGAAGAACATTATTAAATGCTCCTTCCACATTAAAGATTAGTAGAGAAGCTGTTTTCCCTTGGTTCAGGGCTTATTCTATGTCGTGTGTTAAACATATAGTAAGATTAATTGCTGATCTTAGAGAAAGAGCTCCAAATTGTTGGCTTGCCAGGACCTTATAGTGGATTGCTATCCAGGCCATGTTCCATGCCACTAGACGTTCAAGACCCTTTCCTAGGACAGAGAGGAGAGCGATAGACTGGTAAGACCTAGGGTTGATCCAGTCTTCTTTACTAGGCTTTTACAGAATAGTAAGAATTGCATGTCTGAAACATTTTAGATGATATCCTAATTGTAGGCAGCCTTGGAATAGGAATAAGATCTTGTCTTTGATTAGTAGCCAAGCCATCTTTAGGATGTTAGTTTGGAGTTTGTCTTCTCCTGGAGCGGTGTTTCTGGCCTTTAAGATAGACTTTTCCACTTGTGCTATAGTAATCTTAGGGAATGGAAGGGTAGTGGTAGAGATAGCTGGGCAGTCTAGCGGGATATCTCCTGCCTCTGTTATGTTTTGCAGGAGGTTGCGAACTAGTAGATCTTGCTTCTCCTGAACAGAGACTGTAGGTAGATTATCCGGCCGTAATAGATCCTTGAGAGGAGGGCTGCGATATGACCCCCTCAATTTGTGCCATTTGCTAATATCAAAGACCTCTTTCATTTGTGAGGCAGTTATTAGCTTATTGCGCCAGAACTCTCTTTGTGTTTTCCTAATTGTGCTGCAAAATTCCTCTTTGGGTAGCAATCCTAATTAGTAGGCTTATAAGGCTTCTTTACATTCTAGATTCTACCATGGTTGTCCTTTTTTATAGGGGAGGGACCTCTTGGCAGAGCCTTCATACACACTGTGTATTGCCGAGGTTAGCCCTTGGGCTAGTGACTCTAGGTTGGCCTTTGAGGAGTCCAGCAGTTGGATCTGTGAGAGATTGGTGGAGAGGAGAGATAGAAAGAGGGATTGGTCGAGTATATTGAATCTTATTTTTTGGGTAGGTAGTGTGTGTCTTTGGTCCCACAGGATAGTAGTTAGCAGTAGTATATGATTGAAGGTTGAGTCTAGGTGAGGGGCAGTGCTGGTGTATAGTCTGCTCAGCACTAGTAGTAAGCTAGTAGTATAGATGAGGTCTAGAACATTGCCTCTTATATGGGTTGGACAGTCTATTTCTGATGTAAGGATAAAGCCTAGATAATCTAACCATTCAATAAAGGGGTCCACTGATACAGCAGGATGGTAAGTTAGGGAGGGTTACCATCTAATATGTAGAAGATTGAAGTCTCCAGCGAGGAGAGTGGGTTATAGAAATAATATCTCTGGAAGGGATATAAGGGTCTCTATGGCTTTACCAGCTCTGGTGGAGCCAGCTGGGGCGTTATAGGCATTGATAGTGAGGACTGATTGTCCAGTTAAGGAGGAAATTTGCAGAAAGAGTAGGTTGGATAGGGTTGCTGGATCTGTAATGATAGGCCGAAGCTGGGATGCTTATAGGCCTGTATTTTTCTGGACATAGGTAAGGACACGGGGCCGTCCAGTTACTGTCTAGCTATCTGTTGGAGAGAAACATTTATATGAAGGATGTCTCTTAGTAATTTTTTGGCTTAGGTTTGAAAATATGTATGGTTCCTGTATGAGTAGGACGTCAATATGTGAAAGGGTCAATCTTACTGTATTGCTGAGCTGAGCTACATACAATGAGGTACACGTACACGAGAATATTTGACATGGAGAGAAAAAGAAAGGAAGGAAACAAGCTCTCGATCCAGCCACAGAGATCTATATAATCTCTGTGCGTGGCACCTTGCTAAATACAGTACCGCTCTGGCGGTTCCCTATCTGGCAACCCGTAGGGCTGCAGCCCTACGACGGGAATGGCTTCACCTTTGACCTGGTACGGAGCCGGGACGGAGGTGGCTCTGTCACAAATATTGTTAGTATATGTAAGTAAGAGGGCAATAGTATAGGAATCAGCACCCCGTCCAATATTTAGTTGGAGTATTGTGAGGGGTTCTTTTAGAGTGGACCACTAATAGATCATAGGTATTCTTTAAGAAGTGAGTTGAACCAGTTTTGTGGTTTAAGGGTTGCAAAGTGCACCACACTAGCTGTGACAGAAGGTTCCTGAGAGGGCGCCAGAGGTGGGGGGGTGGTTGGTCGGAAAGGTGAGGTGATCTGGATTTGTGTAGGTAGAGTATCTATGACCATGTGCTGCTCTTATGTAGTAGCAGATAACTCTGAGAAGCAGCCTTGTTCTGTACGGGCCTTTGCTAGGTTGATGGCGCATGTTTTGTGGATTTCTGCTCGTTGGGCTTTGGTGCAAGTGGTGCCAGCTTTAGGGCGGAGTGGGCAGTCAGTGAAGTCCACTGGATAGGGTCCATAGCAGTGAAAGCATCTTGGAGGACAGCAGTGAGAGTTTAGAGTAGAACAGCTATTATTATGTTCTTCTTTTATATATTCTGATAAGCCGCAGAGTCAACATCTTAGGGATTATGCATAGGACCGTGCATTATGCTATTTCCAGCAGCAGTTACATTGGATGATTGTTACCTTCCTAGTAAGGAAGCGAGCATTGGTAATAGTACTGAAAAGGCGGAGCCAGGTTGAGAGAGAGGCTTTTGAGTCTTCTGAGAAATTAATAAACCAGCTTGAAGATGGTGAGTTGACATTGGCAGCACTAGCAGTAGTCTCACTGACAGATATGGGTCTATAGCCTGTTTGCTTGGCAATTTTAGTAGATAGTGTCGCAGGGTCGACTGGGATCATGGAGTATTGGCTGTTAATAATTTAGCCAATCTTTCTTGGCAGGTTTATAACTCTATATGAGATCTATCGTGCGCTGCGTTCAACTTGGCAGTTACTAAAGTATATCGATATGACTTCCTTTTGAGTCTCAAGGGTTGAAAGGGCCTCTATAGTTGCAGGACAGAGAGTGAACCCGGTCTTTGTAGTTTGTACTTCTTTTAAGGCGTTGCTATTAATACCTAGTTGGGCCCAGAGGCTAGTATAGATCACGTAAGAGTCCATCATTTTTGTGGTATGGTCTATTAGGAGACATACGAAGAGGCGGTAGTCAGGGAGAGATTGTTTTACGTTAAGTGTAGGCTTTTTTATAGGTGGCTTTGTTTATTTTATAGCAGTACCTGATCTGGCTGGGTTGGACTTGGTGATTGTTGCGTAGGAGGACTGCGCGAGGCCGGAGGGGAGACGAGAGGGAGGGGGCATAGAGAGAAGGGGACTGGGGATAGGGAAAAGGGCTGGGGCAGGGGAATGGGTAGAGGGAGTAGGAGTGATGCCACTTATATAGGCATTAAAATAGTGTTGAGCTACAATGGCTAGATCATCACTTAGAGTGGCAAGAGCTCCTTATAGATGAGGGCTGAGGCCAGCTGTCTGGTTGCAGTATTTATCAAGAAAAGTAGCTATTGGGCTGAAGATTTTCTGACCCTCAGCTGCTCTGGTGGTAGCAGCAGTGGTTGTCTCTTGCAGAATAGTTTATAGAGACCTCTTGTCAGATTCAGAGTAATTCCATGCCATGGTGTTTCGGGACGCGTTTTAGCGCGTCTGGGCCGCGTCGCCTGGGACTGGAAGCGGGAGAAAGAGAGAAAATATAGGCAGGAATAGAGCGTCTGTCCAAACCAATGTGTGTGTGTGTTGGAGTGTGTCACTCAAAGATGTGTGTGTGTGTGAGGGTGTGTGTTGTGTGTGTGTGTGTGTGTGTGTGTGTCATTATTTTACGGCCGTAGGCCGTGATGAATCACTGCCTACCCATTCCCTAGTGGGACAAAGGCCGCCAGGGGGTAAGCCCTGGGTGTCAAGAATTATATACAAGGTGTGACTCTTTGGCGCGTTTACATGGCTACCGCGGTTAGATAGATAACCTCTGCATGTAGAGGGTGAATGTTTCTGCCAACTGTAGTGGTCCACTTACTCCCTATGACTGAATCTAACATGTTTAACACCGATGCAGCTTTAAAGAGAGAAAAGGAAAGACAAGGAAAAACAAAAGAAATATGTAGCTATAAGTCTCTTAGCTTATGTGCTAAGAGGGAGCCTTCAAGGGCAGATATCCTCGAAGAATTGGGTCTCCATGAGCTATTTAGCTAGTTTGGTGGCGCCCTTTGGGGTGCCCAGGAGGAAAGGAATGACTTCCAAAGGATATTCAGGGAATCTAGGAGCCTTCCTCTTTGCAATCTAGTAGAAGATAAAGTGGATTAGGGACTTTCTTGCGCCGCATCAGCACGTGAGATGGACATCTGTGTGGTTAAACTATTCATGGTAGTCTGCGAAGTCTCTATATTTTGTGCGTGCTACAAGGATTTATCCTAAGATATAGCGGGGAAGCTGGAGTTCTGGTAGGCGTCTTAAAAAGGTGGTGATTTCAAGATCTTGATAGGCCTACGGAGCCACTGCCTGCCAATATGTCTGTGCTCTTAAGGCAGCTTGTGATTTGGTATGTTGCTTAAATGCTGTATATGACTATAGGTGGGAGGTAGGGACAGTTTTTCCTGCGCTCTCTTTGGCAGCATAGTCTGCTACTTCATTATCAGGGATGTTAGCATGTCCTAGGACCCAGCGGATTCAGACTGCCCTGCTCTCAATTTGGGGGAGTCTCCTTCTTAATGGCCAGGTAGCGGTAAGTGTGTTGAATAACTCGAAGACGGCTTGAGAGGAGCCTATAGATGAGGAAAGGAGTTGGATAGCGACCTCAAGGTTGTTAAAGCATATCCATAGGTTTAGTGAGCATTAGACAGTAGAGTGTGTCATTGCAGCTTTTAACCTAGCAAGAGCCGCTTCTGCTTCTGCGTCAAAGACTTCTTTATTATGCCCGAGGGGTATTGAGCCGCGCAGGAATTAGGAGCCAGCTTAGAAACTAACATAACCACCACCTGTTTGGCCATTTTCTAGTTTGGATCCATCTAAGTAGATTATAATATTGTTATTAGAGATGGATTGCAGGAGTATTTAGAAGTTATCTGCTGCTTCTTCTCTTGTATGTCCTAATGGGGCACCGACCCATCTTAAGGCTGCTTCTCTAGGTTCTTTTGTACTCTAGGGTGGATGAAGCAGTGGGTTAATCTTTTCCATGTTGGGGAGTGCGAGCACTCGGCGCGTGAAGCGGCTAGTTGGGTGGCCTATTTAGGCTATGGCTCTGGCTCATCTTCAAAGAGGGTGATATGGGTCTAGGTGGCTTAGGCGTATAGATGCAGTGAGGGCGATTTGATTAAGCTCAATCTTAGGAGGGTAAAACCCTGACTCTCAGTGTAGGACAGGTAACTAGGTAGTGCGGAAAATAGGCAGAATTACCCTTGCCCCTATTAGAATAACAGTAGATAGGTCTATTAGATGTTTATTCACTAGGTTTGAGATTGGGGGAGTGTCTGCCTGAGGGCGGGAACGAGGTCAGGTGCGGCCTAGCCACCACGTCTCTGCGCCAAAGTAGGCTTTACGGAGGACACAGGCCAATATGGCCTGTTGGAGGAGGTGTGGCCTTATTCTGTGGACTGTGTTTCCAAGTGAGCGGAGGGCGCTAGCTATAGTGAGCGCTTTAGATGTCATTTCTTGAACATGCCAGTGGAAGGAGAGCTTTTTGTTAAAGAGGATCCCTAGCTAGCGTAGATATAGGCGGTCAGTTACTTCAGTAACTGTGACTGAGCTTGTTGAGACTGAGGGGGTTATTGCAGGATCTTGATCTGCTCAATGCCAAGAGAAATGCATAAGTTCATATTTATTTGGTGCAAAAGTGATTCCTTCCGTAGTGCCCCATTCAATTGCATCCTATAGAGATTCACTCAGTATCTGGCAATTAGTTAAGAGGGACAGAGAGATTGCTAGGGTCGCTCCATTATCTACGTATCTAAATCTAGTTCTAGGGTTACCTATGTGGAAGAGTGGTGCAATGTAAAGCATAAAGAGAATAGGGGAGATAGGGGAGCCTTGGGGAAGGCTACATGATATATCTATATAAAGGCCAAGTTTATTATCAAATCAGATCTATATGGTTCTTTCTGTGATGAAAGAGCTGATCTAGAGTATTAGATTGTTTGGCTATCCTTATATTCGGAGCCGGTAGGTGAGTCTCTCTGGGAGGACATTATCAAATGCTCCTTCCATATCAAAGGTTAGTAGAGAAGCTGTTTTCCCTTGGTTCAGGGCTTATTCTATGTTGTGTGTTAGACATGTAGTAAGATTGATTGCTAATCTTAGAGAAAGGACTCCAAATTATTGGCTTGCCAGGATCTTGTAGTGGATTGCTATCCAGGCCGTGTTCCATGCCACTAGATGTTCAAGACCCTTTTCTAGGACAGAGAGGAGAGCGATGGGCTAGTAGGATCTAGGATTGGTCCAGTCTTCTTTACTGGGCTTTTGCAGAATAGTGAGAATTGCATGTCTGAAACATTTTGGATAATATTCTAATCATAGGTAGCCTTGGAATAGGAATAAGATCTTATCTTTGATTAGTGGCCAAGCCATCTTTAGGATGTTAGTTTGGAGTTCGTCTTCTCCTAGAGCGGTGTTTCTGGCCTTTAAGATAGACTTTTCCACTTATGCCATGGTGATCTCAGGGAACGGAAGGGTAGTGGTAGGGACAGCTGGGCAGTCTAGCGGGATATCTCCTGCCTCTGTTGTGTTTTGCAGGAGGTTGCAAACTAGTAGATCTTACTTCTCCTGAACAGAGACTGCAGGTGGATTATCCAGCTGTAATGGATCCTTGAGAGGAGGGCTACAATATGACCCCCTCGATTTGTGCCATTTGCTGATATTGAAGACCTCTTTCGTTTGTGAGGCAATTATTAGCTTATTATACCAGAACTCTCTTTGTGTTTTCCTAATTGTGCTGCGAAACTCCTCTTTAGGTAGCAATCCTAATCGGTAGGCTTGTAAGGCTTCTTTGCATTCTGTATTCTACCATGGTTGTCCTTTTTTATGGGGGAGGGACCTCTTGGTAGAGCCTTCGTACGCGCTATGTATTGCCGAGGTCAGCCCTTGGGCTAGTGACTCTAGGTTGGCCTTTGAGGAGTCCAGCGGTTGGATCTGTGAGAGGTTGGTGGAGAGGAGAGATAGAAAGAGGGGTTGGTCGAGTGTATCGAATCTTATTTTTTGGGTAGGTAGTGTGTGTCTTTGGTCCCACGGGATAGTGGTTAGCAGTGGTGTTGTGTGTGTGTGTGTGTGTGTGTGTATTTAACGGCCGTGGTTCGTGACTCGCACGCTTCCCACCAATCCCTACTGGGACATAGGCCGCCGAGGGGTAAGCCTCGGGTTTCAGGTCCTATCAGATTTATGTACAAATAAGAGACTCTTTGGTGCATTTCCATAGCTGCTGTGGTCTTACAGGGAGGTCCACTTTAAGTGGATTTTAGGTATTTGCCAGCTGCAATGGTCTGCCTATACTCTATGACCTATCACTTCACCATTATTATAACTGAATAGTAAGTTTTGCAGAGAAGGAAAGAAAGAAGAAAAGAGAAAGAAAGAAGGAGAAGAGAAATATAAAGGAAGAGTAGGGCTGTCTTAGCTAGGTGCTAAGGAGAGGTTGGCGAGGGCAGATATCCTCAAAGAAGTGGGTCTCTGCTAGCCATGTGGCTAGCTTTTGTGCTCCTTTAGCAGTGCCTAAGAGAAAAGAGATAACCTTAGAAGGGGGCCTAGGAGGTTGAGGGGCTTGTCTCTTAGCTATATGATAGAAGAAAAAATGCAGAGATGCTTTTTGTGCTCTGCATTGGCAGAGAAGATAAGCATCATCATGGTTGAAGCGTTTATGGTAGTCTGCAAAGTCTCCATGACTAGTATAGACTATAATAATATGGCTAAGGTCAAGTCAGTTAAGTTGAAGCTCCCCAGGGCGCTTAGAAGAAGTGGTTATTTCTAGATCTTAATAGCTCTATGGTGCCACCTTCTCCCATTGTGACTGAGCAGCGGATAGAGATTGAGTCTTGGCGTATCTCTTTAGCGAGGCGTATGAGGATTTGTGAGGAGCAGGAGGGATTGAGGCAGCTCCCTCTTTGGCAGCGAGATCAGCCACTTTGTTCTCAGGGATTGAGGCAGCTCCCTCTTTGGCAGCGAGATCAGCCACTTTGTTCTCAGGGATTTTGGCGTGTCCAGGGACCCATCGGATTTGGATAGATCCGCTTTTGGTATAAGGAAGCCTTTTGCGAAGTGGCCAGGCAGCTGCAAGGGTACAGAAGGATTCAAAGATTTCTTAGGAAGATCCTGTAGAGGGAGATAGAAGGCGTATGGCAACTTCCAGGTTATCAAGACAGATCTATAGGTTAGTAGCAAATTAAGCTATTGGGTACACTATTACTGCTTGAGCGCCAGCTAGAGCTGCTTCTACTTCTACATCAAAGACCTCTTTCCTGTGTCCGTATGAGAGTGAGGAGCGGAGGAACTGATGGTGTGCTTAAAGTCCAATATAGCTACCCCCTGCACGTCCGTCTGCTAGCCTAGATCCATCTGAAAAGATTACAATATCTGAGCTAGGGATGGTACGTTGAAAAGCCATGAAATTAGCCGCTGCCTATTCCTTAGTGCGTCCCATGGAAGCTCCTATTTGAGCTTGAGCATTCCCACGAGGCTCGCGAGAGTGCCAGGGAGCGTATTGGAGAGGGTTTATCTGTTTAGAGTTTAGGAGGGCCAGTGTACAGCGGGCAAATCAGCTGATTTGTTAGCCATTACTAGTAATCTGTTCTGCGCGTCTTCGAAGTGGGTGATAAGGGTCGAGATGCCGTAGGCGGACAGTTGCAAGAAGGGCTATTCGATCTAGTTTGATTTCTGGTGGAGAGAATCCAGACTCTCGATAAAGGACTGGCTTTGGGGTTGTGCGGAAGACTGGAAGGACTGCTCTTGCGCCTGTTAGTATTACTTTAGTTAGTTTCTTAAGATGTTCTCCAACTCGGTTTGAAATCTGGGAAGGTCCAGGGTGAGTACGTCCTGGCCACCAGGTTTCTGCGCTATAGTATACTTTATAGAGTACACAGGCTGATACAGCCTGCTATAGTAAATCAGGTTTGACTCCTCGAACAGTATTCCCTAGAGAGCGAAGAGCGTTAGCCACAGTGAGGGCTTTAGATGCTGTTTCTCTAACATACCATTTGAATGTTAGCTTTTTGTCAAAGAGGATTCCTAGCCATTGTAGATATAGCTGTTTAGTGTTTTCTGATATTATAATAGATCTAGCTTTCACTGAAGGTGTGTAGGTTGGGTCCTAGTCTGCTTTATGTCGGGAGAAGTAAAGAAGCTCATATTTATCTAGTATAAATGTAATGCCCTCTGCAGCGTCCTAATTAAGAGCTTCTTAAAGTGAGTCTGATAAGGCTTTGTAATTAGTAGCAAGAAAAGTTAAGATCGCTAGGTTAGCTGTGTCGTCCGCGTAACCAAATCTGTTCCTTGGGTTTCCTAGACGGAATAGAGGCGCTATGTAGAGCATGAAAAGAATGCTAGATACTGGGGATCCTTGTAGAAGACCGCAGGTAATGTCTGTTGAGGGGCCGATCTCTCCATCGAGTCGGATCTGAACTGATCTTCCAGTAGCGAAGGAGGCAATCCAGAGAACGAGATTGGTAGGCCAGCCCTGCTCGCGTAGTCTGCGGATCAGTCTGCTGGGAAGTACGGAATCAAAGGCGCCTTTGACATCTAGGGTAAGGAGTGAGGCAGTCATGCCTTGATTTAGCGCTTGTTCAACATCATGTGTTAGGCATGTGGTTAGGTCATTTATAGATCTTAGTGGGAGAGCCCTAAATTGTTGCCTTACTAATACTTTATAGTGTATAGAGATCCATGCTATATTCTGTGCCACCAAGTGCTCCAGTCCTTTGCCAAGTACTGATAGGAGAGCGATTAGTCTGTATAATCTAGGTGAAGACCAATCAGTCTTTTTTGGTTTCTGGATGATTACTAAGATTGTGTATCAAAAGCATTTAGGATGATAACCAATCTTTAGGCACCCTTAATATAGCATTAGTACCTTATCTTTGATTAGAGGTTAGGCTACTTTGAGTATGCAGGTTGGGATTTCATCTGCGCCAGGGGCTGTGTTTCCTGCCTGAAGTACTGACTCCTCCACTTGTAGCATCGATATATCTGGGAAGTAGAGACTAGTGGAAGGCACTGCTGGGGAGTCCAGAGGTATGTCTCCTGCCTCTGCTGAGTTCTGGAGAAGATTTCGGACTAGTATGTCTCGTTTCTCGTGTACAGTAACTGCTGGGAGGCTGTTAGGTCTTAGCAGATCTTTTAGTGGAGGGCTTCAGAAGATGCCTATAGACTTATGCCATTTACTCATGTCAAAAATATTCTTCATTTGTGTTACTGTAGAGAGCTTCTCTCACTAAAATTGTCATTAAGACCATCTAGTTATCCTGTGGAAGTCTGTCTTTAAGCAGAGGCCTAAGCAGTAATTGTGTAAAGCTTTCTTGCAGTCTTCATTCCATCATGGTTATCCTATGCCTTGTGTTATGGTCCTCTTAGCAGAGCCTCTATATACTCCTTAAATTGCAGATGTCAGTTTTTTAGCAAGGGCATTAAGATCTTCTTCTGTTGCGTCTGAGCTCTCGGTGTCAGCGAGATTAGAGGCGAGGAGCGAGAGGAAGGAGGTGTGGTCTAGTGTGTCAAATCTCAGTTTCTGAGCTGTTTCCTTGTATCTCTGATCCCATGGAACAGTGGTAATTAGTGGTTGATAATCAGAGGTAGCATCTAAGTGGCTCGCTATGCTAGCTTTGGCTCCTGCGAGTGCCAGAGGGCTTGAGGCGAAACTGAGGTCTAACACGTTACCCCTTTCATGTGTGGGACAGTCTATGTCGGAAATAAGTACTAGACCCTGGAGATCCAGCCAGTTGATAAACGGCTCTATAAAAGTTGTAGGGCTGCGTTGTAGCGAGGGTTGCCATCTGTTGTGTAGTAGGTTGAGATTGCCTACAAGTATTGTTGTTTGAGGGAAATACACCTCTAGCAGGGTTGTAAGAGCTTTTGCGGCTTCACCTGCTCTGCTGCAGCCTGCTGGAGCATTATAGATATTAACTATTAGAGCGGACTTTCCTGTGGGCGAGAAAATCTAAAGGAATAGGAGATCCGAGGCTTCTTTAGTGTCAGTTATAAAGGGGCATAGCTGGGAGATCTGGATGCCTTTCTTCTTTCAGATATAGGTGAGGACTCGTGGTCGGCCACTTATTGCCCAGCTATCAGTTAGGGAGAAGCATTCATATAATGGATGTTTTTTAGTGATCTATTAGCTGAGGTCTTTAAATGTATATGGTTCTTGGATTAGGATAATATTAATGTTGCTAGTGTATGCCAATGTGAGGGCTATTTTATGTGCGTCTAGCGTGTGCCCTACATTTAACTGTAGGATTTTAAGAGGCGTCTTTTAAGTTAGATAGTGATAAATTATAGCTCCTGTTCAAGAAGAGAGGCGAACCGGTTTTATGGTTAAGGGGTTATAAAACGGACTATATGAGCTGTAATGGGAGGATCTTTAGTTGGGGCGCGAGGTGGGGGGGTTACTGAACGGAAAGGAGAGATAATCTCATGGATTAAAGACTATGATGATATCTCATCTAATGCTATAGGTGTTTCTTGTGTGCCTATAGAGAGCTGAGAGCTACATCCTCCTTCAGTTCGAGCTTTTGCGAGGTTTATGGCGCAGGATTTGCGGATCTCTGTTTGTTAAGCTTTAGTATGTTTAGTATTGCCTTTAGGGCGCAGAAGGCATTCTGCGAAATCAGCTGGATGTGGTCCATGGCAGTGTATGCATCTAGGAGGGCATTGATGAGGCTCTAGGGCTGTGCAGCGGTTGACATGGCCCTCTTTAGTATACTCTAAGGAGCCGTATAGTTAGCATCAAGAGGGGCGTGCACAGGATCATGTATTATGCTATTTCCAGCATTGTGTGCATTGAATAACTGTTGTTTTCTTAGAGAGATAACAAGCATTAATGATAGTACTAAAAAGATATAGCTAGATAGACAGTGGTGATTTCGTGCCTTCTGGGAAGTTGACAAACCAGCTTGAGGAGAGAGTATCAGGGTTGGCAGCGCTTATAGTGGTCTCGCTAATAGATATAGGCTTGAGCCCTGTAGTTTTGCTAATTTCTAAGGATAGTAGTGTAGGATTGACAGGGATTAGAGAGTATTAACTATCCAAGATTTGGCCAATTTTCCTAGGCACATTGGTGACTCGGTACGAGACCCATCGGGAGCTGCGTTCTATCTAGCAGTTAACAAAGAATGCAGAGATAGTCTCTTTTTGGGCCTCAAGGGCTAGGAGGGCTTCTGGAGATGAGGGACATAGTGCAAAGCCAGTCTTTGTAGCTTGGACTTCTTTTAGTGCTACACTATTTAAGTTTAGTTGAAATCATAGGCTAGAGTAGATAGCGTAGGCTTCCATTTTTCTGGCTGCATGATCAGCTGGGAGGCGTACGAAGAGCTAGATGTCAGGAAGGGGTTGTTTCACCAGAGGCATAGGCTTTTTAATAGAGGCTTTAGGGTGAGTGGTGGGAGTTAATTTGACTGGGGCATATTGGGTAATAGTTGCATAAGTTGACTGGTTAAGACCTGAGGGGGGACGTGAGGGAGGGGGTGAAGGGGGTAAGGGATTTAGGGTGGGGGAAGAGGAAGGGGAAGGAGATAGGGCAGATAGAATGGAGGTCGTCGAGATACCGCTGATATAAGCGTTGAAATGTTGTTGAGCTACCGAGGCGAGGTCATCACTTAGAGCGGTGAGGGCTCTCAGTAGGTGAGGAGCAAGGCTGGTGGTTTGGCTGCGGTGTTTATTAAGGAATACAGCTATGGGGCTGAAGATCTTCTGTCCTTCAGAAGCTCTTGTTGTGGCTGCAGACATGGATTCCAGAAGGGCTATCTGTAGAGGGCCGTCTGTACCAGGGCCTTTACGCGCCATGGTGTTGCCGGGCGCGTTGAGACGCGTCAAAGGCTGCACTCCTGGGAGCTAGGTGGTAGAGAGGGTTGAGGATTTTGAGCCTCCGACTGTTTGATATGAATAATTATAAGGAAGTCGCCTTTCAACTCGAAAATCGCGTGGACTCTCATGAGGCAGTTGTCCAATAAGTGTTGTGTGTGTGTGTGTGTGTGTGTATTTAACGGCCGTGGATCGTGACTCGCACGCTTTCCACCAATCCCTACTGGGACATAGGCCGCCGAGGGGTAAGCCTCGGGCTTCAGGTCCTATCAGATTTATATACAAATAAGGGACTCTTTGGCGCATTTCCATAGCTGCCGTGGTCTTACAGGGAGTCCACTTCCGAGTGGGTTTTAGATATTTGCCAGCTGCAATGGTCCACCTACGCTTCATGACCCATAACTCTACCATAATAGTAATCAAGCAGTGAGAGTTTAAAAGAAAGAAGGAAAGAAGGAAAGAAGGGAAGAAAGAGAGAAAGAAAGAGAGAAAAGAGAGATATAAGGGAAAAGTAGGGCTGACTTAGCTAGGTGCTAAGGAGAGGTTGGCGAGGACAGATATCCTCAAAAAAACGGGTCTCTGCTAGCCATGTAGCTAGTTTTTGTGCTCCTTTCGCGGTGCCTAGAAGGAAGAATATGACCTCAGAAGAAGGTCCAGGAGGACGAGGGGCTCGTCTCTTAGCTATATAGTAGAAGAAGAAATGTAGAGGTGCTTTTCGTGCTCCACATCGACAGAGGAGATGAGCATCATCATAATTAAAACGTTCATGGTAGTCTGCGAAGTCTCCATGTCTAGTACGGGCTGCAATGATATAGCCAAGGTCAAGTTGGTTAAGTTGAAGCTCTCCAGGGCGCTTAGGAGATATAGTTATTTCTAGATCTTAGTAAGTTTGTGGTGCTATGGTCTGCCACCGTGTCTAGGCAGCAGAGAGAGATTGAGTCTTGGCGTGTCTCTTTAGCGAGGCATATGAGGACTTGCATGGAGAGGGGGGGGTAGAGGCAGCTCCCTCTTTAGCAGCAGAATCTGCTGCTTCATTCTCAGGGATTTTAGTGTGTCCAGGGACCCATCAGATTTAGACTGATCCACTTTTGGTGTGTGGAAGCCTTTCATATAGTGGCCAGCCAGCTGCAAGGGTGCGGAAGGATTCAAAGGCTTCTTGAGAAGATCCGGTAGAGGGAGATAGAAGACGCGTGGCAACTTCTAAGTTATCAAGGCAGATCCATAAGTTAGTAGCAAATTGAGCTGTTGGGTATGCTATTGCTGCTTGGGCACCAGCTAGGGCAGCTTCTGCTTCTGCGTCGAAGACCTCTTTCCCATGTTTATATGAGAGTGAGGAGCGGAGGAACTGATTGTGTGCTTGAAATCCAATGTAACCTCCTCCTGCACGTCCGTCTACTAGTCTAGATCCATCTGAAAAGATTATAATATCAGAGCTAGGGATGGTGCGTTGAAAAGCTATAAAATCAGCCGCTGCCTGTTCCTTACTGCGTCCCATGGGAGCTCCTATTCGAGCTTGAGCATTCTCGCGCGTCTCGCGAGGGTGCCAGGGAGCGTGTTGGAGAGGGTTTATCTGCTTAGAGTTGGGGAGGGCCAGTATGCGGCGGGCAAATCGGCTGGTTTGTCGGCTATTACTGGCAACCTGTTCCGCACGTCTTCGAAGTGGGTGGTAAGGATCCAGACGCCGTAGGCGGACAGTTGCGAGAAGGGCTATTCGATCTAGTTCAATTTCTAGTGGAGAGAATCCAGACTCCCGGTAAAGGACAGATATTGGGGTTATGCGGAAAACTAGAAGGACTACTCTTGCGCCTGTTAGTACTACTTTAGTTAGTTCCTTAAGATGTTTGCTAACTTGGTTTGAAGTCTGGGTAGGCCCAGGGCGAGTACGTCCTGGCCACTAGATTTCAGCACCATAGTATGCTTTGTGGAGTACACAGGCTAATACAGCTTGCTGTAGTAAATAAGGTTTAACTCCTCGGGCAGTATTCCCTAGAGAGCGAAGGGCATTAGCCACAGTGAGGGCTTTAGATACTGTTTCACTGACATGCCATTTAAATGTGAGCTTTTTGTCATAGAGGATTCCTAGCCAACGTAGATATAGGCGTTTAGTATTTTCTGAGACTGTAATAGATCCAGCTTTTACTGAAGGTGTGCAGGTTGGGTCCTGGTCTGCTTTTCGTTGAGAGAAGTGAAGAAGCTCGTATTTATCTGGTGTGAAAGTAATGCCCTCTGCAGCACCCCAGTTAAGAGCTTCTTGAAGTGAGTCTGATAAGGCTTCGCAGTTAGTAGCAAGGGATGTCGAGATCGCCAGGTTAGCTGCGTCGTCGGCGTAGCCAAATTTGTTCCTTGGGTTTCCTAGACGGAATAGAGGCGCTATGTAGAGCATGAATAAAATGCCAGATACTGGGGATCCTTGTGGAAGGCCGCAGCAATGTCTGTTGAGGGGCCAATCTCTCCATCAAGTCGGATCTGAACTGATCGCCCAGTAGCAAAGGAGGCGATCTAGAGGACGAGATTAGTAGGCCAGCCCTGCTCACGCAATCTGCGGATCAGTCTGCCAGGAAGCACGGCGTCAAATGCGCCTTTGACATCTAGGGTAAGGAGTGAGGCAGTCATGCCTTGATTTAGCGCTTGTTCAACGTCATGTGTTAGGCATGTAGTCAGATCGTTTGCAGATCTTAGTGGGAGAGCTCCAAACTGTTGTCTCGCTAATACTTTGTAGTGTATAGAGATCCATGCCATATTCCGTGCCACTAGGCGCTCGAGTCCTTTGCCAAGAACTGATAGGAGAGCGATCGGTCTGTATGATCTGGGCGAGGACCAATCAGTCTTTTTTGGTTTCTAGATAATTGCTAAAATTGCATGTCAGAAGCATTTCGGGTGATATCCAATCTTTAGACACCCTTGGTATAGCATTTGTACCTTATCCTTAATTAAAGGCCATGCTACTTTGAGTATGCAGGTTGGGATTTCGTCTGCGCCAGGAGCTGTGTTTCCTGCCTGAAGTATTGACTCCTCCACCTGTGACATTGATATGTCTGGAAAGTAGAGGCTAGTGATAGGGACTGCTGGGGAGTCCAGAGGTATGTCTCCTGCCTCAGCCGAGTTTTGAAGAAGATTTCGGACTAGTACGTCTCGTTTCTCGTGTATAGTAACTGCTGGGAGGCTGCTAGGTCTCAGTGGATCCTTCAGTGGAGGGCTTCGGAAGGTGCCTGTGGACTTATGCTATTTACTCATATTGAAGACGTCCTTCATTTGTGTTACTGTAGAGAGCTTATCTCGCCAAAATTGTCGTTGAGACCATCTGGTTATCCTGCGGAAGTCTGTCTTTGAGCAGAGGCCTGAGCGGTAATTGTGTAATGCATTCTTGCAGTCTTTATTCCACCAAGGTTGTCCTATGCCTTGTGTTAGGGTCCTCTTAGCAGAGCCTCTATATGCTCCTTGAATTGCAGATGTCAGTT
>NW_002990115.1:4350592-4507414 GCF_000003125.1 Talaromyces stipitatus ATCC 10500 | reverse complement strand
TAGTATTGCCTCTAGGGCGCAGGAGGTATTCTAAGAAATCAGCTGGATGTGGTCCATGACAGTGTATGCATCTAGGAGGGCATTGATGAGGTTCCAGGGCTGTGCAGCGATTGGCATGGCCCTTTTCAGTATGCTCTGAGGAGCTATATAGCTGGCATCGAGAGGGGCGGGCACAGGATCTTGCATTATGCCATTTCCAGCATCGTGTGCATTAAATAACTGTTGTTTTCTTAGGGAGGTGACGAGCATTGGTGATAGTACCAAAAAGACGTAGTTGGATAGGTAGTGGTGTTTTCATGCCTTCTGGGAAGTTCACAAACCAGCTTAAGGAGGGAGTATCAGGGTTGACAGCGCTTGAAGTGGTCTCGCTAATAGATGTGGGCTTAAGCCCTGTAGTTTCGCTTATTTCTGAGGACAGAAGTGTAGGATTGACGGGGATTAGAGAGTATTGGCCATTCAAGATTTAGCCAATTTTCCTTGGCACATTGGTAACTCGATATGAGACCCATCGGGAGCTGCGTTCTATCTGGCAGTTAACAAAGAATGCAGAGATAATCTCTTTCTGGGCCTCAAGGGCTAGGAAGGCTTCCGGAGATGAGGGACATAGTGCAAAGCCAGTCTTTGTGGTTTGAACTTCTTTTAGTGCTGCACTGTTTGAGTTTAGTTGAGACCTTAGGCTAGAGTAGATAGTGTAGGCTTCCATTTTTCTAGCTGCATGATCAGCTGGGAGACGTACGAAGAGCCGATTGTCAGGAAGGGGTTGTTTAATCAGAGGCATAGGCTTTTTAGCAGGGGCTTTAGAGTGAGTGGTGGGAGTTGATTTGGCTGGGGCATGTTGGGTAATAGTCGCATAAGTTGACTGTTCAAGACCTGAGGGGGGGCGTGAGAGAGGGGGTAAGGGGAGGAAGGAATTTGGGGTGAGGGAAGAGGAAGAGGATAGGGCAGGGGGAATAGAGGTCGTCGAGATACCGCTAATGTAGGCGTTGAAATGTTGTTGGGCTATTGAGGCGAGGTCATCGCTTAGAGCGGTGAGGGCTCTCAGTAGGTGAGGGGCAAGGCCGGCGGTTTGGCTGCGGTGTTTGTCGAGGAGTGCAGCTATAGGGCTGAAGATCTTCTGTCCTTCAGAAGCTCTTGTCGTGGCTGCAAACGTGGATTCCAGGAGGGCTGTCTGTAGAGGGCCATCTGTACCAGAGCCTTTACGCGCCATGGTGTTGCCAGGCGCGTTGAGACGCGTCAACGGTCGCGCTCTTGGGAGCTAAGTAGTAGAGAGGGGTGAGGAATTTGAGCCTCTGACTGTTTGATATGAATAATTAAAAAGGAAGTCGCCTATCAACTCGAAATCGAGGGCGGTTGTGACCAATAAGTGTTGGATGTGCGGGTGCAGTCGAGATGTTGGAATAAAATCACGTGACTAGCAGGATATGTTGGATATTTGATACGCTAATCCCAATCAGGATGTCATTACTAATCATGATTCCTCGGAATAACGACATATCCGTGAGAACATGAGAGCCAAACTCAAGCCTACAGTTTGGAGTCAGGATGGTCATTTATCCCGTAAATCCGTGATACTTTGCCACTATGATGTGTATATAAAGAGGATCAAGATGTGTAGTTAGCTATGTTTTAGAAGACGTGCAAATCAGAGTCAATTATTCCTCACCCAAATTGTACAACTCCTATCAGAGCCTAACCCCGTTCGGACTAGTACCCAAAAGATTCCAATAGTTATGAGCCCGGGATCACTGTGAGCTACACTTGAAGCTATTCACAGATCAATCCTCAATTCGGAAATCTTGTACAGCCAGCCACGATACCAAACCAGTGAGCGTCCTCGATTGTGATACAGTTCAAAACGATCCAAGAGCAATACAAGATATTAGCAATGGATACCAGGAAGAACATTGTAATCCTAAAAACGACAGACGACTGGAGAAAATGGATCGAACAGCTTAGCACGGAGGCAATGAAGGAGAATGTATGGGAATACATTAACCCTGACCCAAACCGGATGGTACTTGAGCCCGCACCAGCCAAGCCTACGGAGCCAGTTGCGCCTGAGATAGACTTCAGCAAAACAAGTGAAGCGCAGCTGTTATTACAGAAATATCAGATTGAATCCAACACATACGAACGACAACTCAGTCGGTACGAGAAACACCAGAAACGTATGAAGCATATGCGTTCTTATATTCTCGACACTGTGTACATTGGACATAAGCCTATGATTCGAGAAATCAGCGAAGTTTCTGAAATAATACGAAAGCTTAAGAAAGAGCTTGCTCCAAAACCAAACCGAGAAAGAGCCTTGTTAATTGAGCAGCATCGAGAGCTCATAATGACGAAAAATTCCTTGAAACCAAAAGAGTTGATTCAGAAATGGCGAGATTTAATAATTGACATGAAATTCGCCAAATTCACTGAGATTCCGGACGACCGATTAACCAGGGACTTCATCAAAACAACTGAGAATGTTTTACCCAAGTTCTATGAGACATGGACCACCCGTATGATCGAATTCGATCTTGATTCTGGAGCTACCAATCTAATAGAAATACCAACAGTTGATGAGATTATTAGTCAATTCGAACAATGGGAAGAGGTGTATACCAAATCTAATCCACCTTCCAGACGGGATATTGCTATGGCGACATTTGGCGATAAATCCGACCAGACAGAGAAGGAAAAACAAGACACAACACCCAAACAAAAGACGAGAACCTGCATATGCGGTCAGGAACATCTATTTGAAGATTGCCCATATGTGAATTCGAAGAAACGTACCGTCAATTGGAAACCAGATGAAGCCATACAGAAAAAGTTCGAGCAACTAGAGCGACGTCATGGACATCCCAGAGCAAAAATGCTCCAAAGAATCAAGAAGAAACTGGAAAAAGAAGGCAGTAGTGGGACGAAAGTCTCATTTTTAACTGATGCTAAGAATGACAATGGGAATAAAGAATCAGCAAATTTATTGTATGATTCGGATGAGTATATTGGCATACTTCTCAACGCCAAGCAACCATCTCTAAATCCACCGATCAGTACAGCACTGTCAGCCTCAAGCAGAAATCTTGATATTAAGGAGATGACCTTACTCGACAGTGGAGCGACAGTTCATATCACCAATAAACGGGATAAGCTTATTAATATGCAGTCGAATGTTCGAACAATCATGGCCGGAAAAACAGAGATCCAAATGTATGGACCAGGACAGTACATCCTTCACCCAACAGATCCTATTAGCGATAAAGTTATATGCAAAGGAATACGGATCTTGGAAATGTGGTATGTGGAAGGGTTTCCTACAACAATTATCTCAATGAGCCAGCTTCGGAGCCACGGTATCAAATACGATGGAAAAACCGACAGATTGTGGAGCGAGCGAACAAACGAGGACCTTTGCCATGTCAAATGCACTGGCAAGCTATATCTGCTTGAATGGAACTCGAATAAGAATTCTAAGACATCCCTATCAAAGGAGTTAGCCTTAAGTTCGTTTGACAAAAGAATACTGAAGGATCCCGCACAGGTATGGCATAAGAGATTCGCCCACGTATCCAATAAATCGATTGAAAACATAGAGAAGGCCACTGAGGGAGCAAACATTACCGCACCGTTCCAAAAAAGGAACGAGGAAGGATTCGAGGAAAAATGCGAAGTCTGTGCAATCACCAAGATACGCAAGAAAATCAGCAGAGTTCCAATGACGCCACCGACAAGGCCATTCCAAAAGTTATTTGTGGATATTATTGTCATGAATCTTGCAATGAACAAGGATTCATATGCATTGCATGCTGTTGACCCATACACGAAGTTTCACATCCTAACGACAACTCGTACAAAGTCAGTCAACTTCAACCTTGAAAACATGATTGAAGAGATCGAACATACCTTCAAGACAAGGATTGAGGAGATCCAACTAGACGGAGAGTCATCGCTTAATGGAATCAGCTTCAGGGACTATTCTCAAAAGAGAAAAATCAGACTGATTGTCACCGTGCCAGATACACCAGAGCAAAACGGCCCAAGCGAGCGAGCTGGAGGAATTATCAGCATGAAATCTCGCAGCCTAATCCAGGAAGCCAACTTACCTCAAGGATTATGGCCAGAGGCTATGAAAGCTGCCGTTTGGATCCTAAACAGAACTCCGATAAAAGCCTTGGGCTATAAGACAGCATATGAGATGGCTCATGGGACGAAACCATACGTTGGGAATCTGTTTCTATTCGGATCTAAGGCATATGTCAGAGTGGACACTAAGAAAAGCGAGAAGATGGCTCTGCGCGCCCAGATAGGATTCTTGGTGGGATATGAAGCTCACAATATCTGGAAGGTATGGACTACTGGACCTAATGGATCGAAAGTCATACGCGCCAGAGACGTCATCTTCGACGAGACGAAGAAATATGACCCAGAACATCCATTTGTTAAAGAGATTGTCAGAGAAGGTGTGCAGAGATACGTTGACAACGTTGACATACCAAATCTTGAAGACATCGAGCAAAACGATATAATCGACTCAGTTGACGAAGATATGAATCTACAAAGCATGGTCAGCCCAGTTGTGTCAAATATTGAAAATACTGGAGGCACATTACCTCATGATTCCATGGATATTAGCAGGCCAGGTCAAGCACTGGATATACAACAAGATGTGCCACAAAACATGGAGATTGACGAACCAACCCAGCCGGATCAGGATACTATGGATATTGACCACGAAAATCCAGAAAATG
The DNA here is from genome assembly GCF_000003125.1 of Talaromyces stipitatus ATCC 10500. Taxonomy (NCBI): domain Eukaryota; kingdom Fungi; phylum Ascomycota; class Eurotiomycetes; order Eurotiales; family Trichocomaceae; genus Talaromyces; species Talaromyces stipitatus. The sequence goes on along the minus strand of NW_002990115.1, from coordinate 4,502,675 downwards.
AAGCCCAAGAAGCGACACAAATTGACAATCGTGAGAAATCCGTGGTGAAGAAGTTGAAAATCGACTCAGCTGGAGGGGTGGAGCATGAGGATAATATCAAGGAAGAAGTTGACGAGGATAAGAATATCCCCAGCGACAAACAGCTTCCTCAATCTTCAAGTCCCGTGACCATGGAAAGGCTTTCAGCCAATCATGATGCAGAAAAAGCAAATAACGTCAACAACGACTTACCTACCCCGCCTCAAGGAGCCTCTCAGCATTCAAGCGAAAAGAATGAGTCAACAGGAACTCAGGAACCCCTTAGTACCTCTCGAGCACAGGAGATTAACGCGGACCTCTCAGAAAGCAATATAGTGACAGGACCCAGGATTCGAGTACCGTCAAAAAGAGCCCTAAGTCCAGAATCAAGCTCTTTATCAAGGAAGAAGCACAAAAAACTCAGCCGCGCATTTTTAGCCAGGCAAAAGTTGCTACAAGATTCGACAACGGACAAAATCCTTTTAGCTGCACTAGAAAAGCTTGAAAAACCACTTACAGAACAGCTTCCACCAGAACCTAAGAATTGGACAGGCGTTTTACGACACAAATTCAAAAATCAGTTCATACAAGCTGCGAAAACCGAGTTTGAAGCTTTAAACAAGAAAGGCACGTTTGAGTTTGTTCCTAGACCTCAAAATAAGCATATTCTACCACTGACATGGGTTTTCAAATACAAATTTGACAAGTATGGCAAACTTTCAAAGTTCAAAGCAAGGATCTGTGTGCGCGGTGATCTACAACAGCCCAATGAGCTCGAGAAGCGAGCAGCCACACTGGCAGCCCGAAATTTTAGGCTGATGATGGCTCTAGCCGCTATATTCGACTTGGAGATTGTGCAATACGATGCCGTGAATGCCTTCATAAACAGTCTATTGGATGAGGAGGTTTATACATTGTGTCCAGATGGCTTCAAACAAAGTGGCAAGGTCATAAAATTACGGCGAGCTCTATACGGATTACGGAGAAGTCCTCGGTTATGGCAGAAAGAACTAACAACGACCTTATTAAGCCTGGGATTTGTTCCAATACCTGATGAAGAATGTCTATTTATCAAAAATGGCGTTCTTATACTATTTTTTGTTGATGACATCCTTGTGTTCTACGACAAGGACAAAAAACAAGCTATTTTCGAAGAAACTGAGAAAGGCCTTACGAGCAAATACGAGCTCCGAAAAATGGATAAATTCGAATGGTTTCTGAACATTAGGATCCTTCGTGACCGAGCCCAGAGAAAGATTTGGCTCTGTCAGGATTCCTATATCGCGAAGATAGCCAGTCAGTTCAATATCAACACCACGAACAACGTCGACACACCAATATCTGGCAATATTGAGGCCTCAAAAGGAGAAGCAACTAATCAAGAGATTCACGCCTATCAAGAGCTTGTTGGATCCGCCCTGTATGCCTCTATCATGACACGGATCGACGTTGCAAAGGCTGTCAACGAACTAGCCAAACACACGAAAAATCCTTCAATCGCCCATTTCCAGCAGATAAGGAGGGTTATCCAATATCTTTATAACACTCGCTTCCTAGCTATTGAATTCTCACCACCGCAAAATCCTGAGAAAGACGCGTTTATATGTGCCTCAGATGCCTCATTTGGAGACAACCCTGACCGTACAAGTTCCGAGGGTTATTTGGTCCAAATATATGGGGGCCCAGTCGACTGGAGAGCCACAAAACAACGCCTAGTCACGACATCAACCACCGAAGCCGAACTCCGAGCTGCCACCGAGGCCGCCAAGAGGCTTCAAGTTTGGAAACGTGTTTTCAGGTCAATTGGCTTCAAGCCTGATAGAGAGCTCTCTATCCAATGCGATAACAAGCAGACTGTTGCACTATTGACTAGTGAAGAACCGCAGTTTCGAACGAATCTCAAACATGTTGATATATATCATCACTGGCTAAGGCAAGAGATCTCCAAGAAGCGCCTCCGGATTGAATGGGTGGACACCAAGCGAATGGCTGCAGATGGACTTACCAAGATTCTACGCGGTCAGCCGTTCCTAGATTGGAGAAAACACCAAGGACTAGTGAATATAGGCCATTTGACACAGGAATAAAAAGCTCTAAGCTTCCATTCCTGGAGGGGTGTGTTGGATATTTGATACGCTAATCCCAATCAGGATGTCATTACTAATCATGATTCCTCGGAATAACGACATATCCGTGAGAACATGAGAGCCAAACTCAAGCCTACAGTTTGGAGTCAGGATGGTCATTTATCCCGTAAATCCGTGATACTTTGCCACTATGATGTGTATATAAAGAGGATCAAGATGTGTAGTTAGCTATGTTTTAGAAGACGTGCAAATCAGAGTCAATTATTCCTCACCCAAATTGTACAACTCCTATCAGAGCCTAACCCCGTTCGGACTAGTACCAAAAGATTCCAATAGGATACAGAAGTCGAACTACGGAACGGTTCGCAAATACCCCAAAAATACCAAATTCCCTTTAAGGGCGTCCTTTTTGGTGAAACGGTATTACGTTTTAGTTCCGACATGGTGCCAGGAATCTCGATTGCACATATAAACCAACATTTAGTATATTTATTGGTTAAATAACATATCAACGAAAATTGAAAGAGGGAACCAGTAAGAAGTTCATACTGCATTATAAAAATGTTCGACATATACTGAATTATCAGTGACTTTGCGAGAATGATCCATTGCTTTCAGATAAACACTGTCAATTCGATCATGGTAGCGGTGACAGAATCGACGAATCTAGCACTCCTCAACATCATGTTGTACAAGCTCTACAACAAGATTTCGAAGAATTTGAGACGTTGGAGGTAATCCACGAGACGAGAGCTTCGATATATGATTAAGAAGGACTTCTTCTTGGGCAACTGTAAGGAGTTTGTGGTGACTGGAAGTTGCTTCCTGGTTTGACACAGTCTGGCCTTTATATTAGCGCCTTATGGTCGAAGGCTCAAGATTATATTTCCTAGTAGCTTTTACATATTAAGGCTTTTCTTGTGATTCTAGATCACTAAAGGCCTTTAAAATATCTGTTTTGTTGACCATGTTATCGAATTTTGAAGGTTATTTGTAGGAGCTGGGTAAAACGGGCATCGAGTGATCGGGTACGATAGAGTAGCAAAATACAATAATCCCGCGGCTTGATTCTGATATAGCCAAGTTGTATCCTAACAGCCAATTAAAGAATTCCACATCACCTCGTGCGTGCTTAAATCCGGGATTATGATATATTGGGATTGGGTCGGGGTTGCTAGCTTCAACTGACGAACACAGACACGTGGGAACAGAAACAAGATGGCTAGAGAAACGCCCTTAGGAAGCGAGATTAAGAACATAGGTATAAAAAGGAATTTATAACCTTATATGTGAGCCATTCGTTCAGCCTAACAATTCGTCCTGCCACCCATCAACTTGTGGTTCGGAATGCCCTCAATTCTATATTTGCCCGCTGTACTGGCAGCTGCTACTAGCGTCGTAAACGCTTCTCCCACAACAAAATCTCCCGGTGTCAACACGACAATTTGCAATAAATTGACATATGTGTATGAAGAATTAGCTGGTTATGGATACTTAGCCAGCGATTTTCGGGATCGTTACGGTGACAGCGTCAGTCTGGGGTCTTCCATCGCTATAGATAAAAGTACATGGTCTCGAAGAGGAAATGTTTACGAAGGCCTTATGTACGCCCTACCAGGTACGGTCCATACCTTTTCGTACATTCAGGTTCATGCTTTATGTTTTATCCTCGCTAGCTTTTCAAGGAAAGCTTGCCAGGCTTTTGTCCGCATTTTACCGTCTCGTTTATTTAGCTATTGACATTTGTCTTACTAATTATGGGTTCTTCTCACTGGGAGTAACAGACCGCGGGTGGAACACTAATGGCACCATCAACTTCCAAGGCCGTATTTACAAGTTGTGGCTAACGCTTACCTTGGACGAAAATGCATCCGTCGAGAACCCTTCTGGGCCAAATCTGGATATTAAGTATCTCGATAGCCTTCTGCTACACGATATCTATGGCCAGCATATGACTGGCCTAGATGCGGACGCAACCGGTCCTTACTTGGCTTATCCGGAAATATTCCCATTTCCGAAATTCCCAGAGGTTCCCTCTGCAAAGTACTCCGGGGATGGATTTGGAGGTACTGGTCCTGGTGGGTTCCATATGTCACTAGATTCTGAAGGTCTCGTTCTTGGAGTAGATGGCACTTTCTGGGTGAGTGACGAATATGGGCCCTATATCTATCAGTTCTCTGCAGATGGACTGCTCTTGCAAACCATTGAGCCTCCCGCAGCGTTCGTGCCCATGCGCAACAATTCTGTCAGCTTCAGTGCCGACTCTCCACCAATCTATGACCTTAACATGAAGATTACTCCATCTGATAACCCAACAGGAAGAGATAACAATCAGGTCAGTACCCGTTTATCATAATCAACAAGAATAGACTCACGGAACCTTTGACACTCACATTATCTCGTGATTCTTACCAGGGCTTCGAGGGCCTCACGGTTTCATCTGACGGCACCAAGTTGTTCGCTCTTACACAATCAGCCCTCAACCAGGATGGCGGGTTGAAAAAGATGAATAGACGCTATGCTCGATTGGTGGAGTATGATCTCAGTTCGACTAAAATAGCTCCTACGTATGTCGCTGAGTATGTGGTTCCATTACCACTGTACGATGGCGATTCTCAAGTTGCCGCCCAATCTGAAATTCACTACATTTCAGATAAGCAGTTTCTTGTGCTAGCTCGCGACAGGAACGCTGGCCATGGACAAAAATCTTCTGAAAGCGTTTATAGAAATGTCGATATTTTTGATATTTCATCAGCTACTAACATCAAGTCTGCACTATATGATGCGCACAATGGTACCATCTCGCCGGATGGTGTTTTGAATCCGAAAATTACACCAGCTCAGTACTGTACATGGCTAGATTTCAACGTCAACAGTCAATTAAATAGATTCGGCGTACACAACGGCGGTGATCAAAATGAGACTCTCTTAAACGAGAAATGGGAGAGCCTCGCCCTGCTTCCGGTAGACCTGCACGGCAAGAACGAAAAAGACGAGTATTTTCTTTTCTCTTTCAGCGATAATGATTTCATTACGCAGAATGGTAGGTCTTCATTATATCTCTCTTCCTCTCTTTAAGGATACTGGGAAGCAAGATTTTGCGTCTCTAACGTAAATGTTCGGTTTATAGGATATATGAATTTCGGCCGTTATCCTTATTCTGACGCCAGTGGCTATAACGTGGACAATCAGGCATTGGTGTTCAAGGTCAGACTGCCCAAGGGGACAAATCCCCTTGTCTAGTTCGGCGATTCTCAAAGTGAACCAGTGTCAATTGCACAGGTAGATTGAGGCTACGTCGATTTATCAAAGGGAGCTATGAGGGCTAGTTAGAAGTTGTTGACATTGGCAATCATCTATTATTTTTACCATGTTTTCTCCATTTGGGTAGATTTCGAGATGTTGAAATCCACTGTCCTCGTGGTCAGATATTGCGTACCATGTTTACCTCTCGTGGCAGGGCTATGAGGCCATTTCTACATCGTTGGTTGGTTCTCAGATGTCGAAGTACAAATAGGAGGCCTAGATGTGCCTAGTGCCTTGGAATCAAAATTGATAAATTTAGAAGGCAGAAAGGTAGAGGAGTGTCTGTTCCGACTCATCTTCGGTTCATTGATGGGATATATGGCTCATCAGCCTTAACCCCTAAGACTGCTGGGGTGAGAAGACCAAGTTCTCAACTACCATGGACCCTTCTGTTTACTGGACTTAGTATGCACAAACATCATTTGGTCCGTGGAAAGGACTTTGGATATGGTTTTTATCGTCTACTATTTCAGGCTTTTCGTCAACCAGTGTTGGACCAATCCTAAGTCTTTGCGCACCTCACACTGATCGGCTGAGAAGCTCGTGAGTGTTCCAGATCACAGGGGATTATCGTAATCGATAAGATCGCAGCGGTCTGTCTGAATCTTGCTATGATCTTAGTAGTGTTTGACTGGACTGGACTACACATGCTTTCCTCAGTCACTAGTTATAAATAATCGGGCATAAGCCGCCCATGCTTAGCAGATTCCTGAGCTTCTGTAGTGAGATAAAATTACAATTGTGCAATTCTTTGCTCGATCATTGACGAGACGGCATCCACAGTGCCTAGGGTACGAGAGTACTTTGTGGTCTCGTACTGTCAACTAACCAATTTGGCCCAGATTCGCGTCCGGATGTATTGGTAATGAATATAAGGCGGCGTGCGAAATGGACCGGATGCTGAATCTCTTAGACGCGATGTGTCTTAAACGGTCCGATAGCTGGTTCTGTAAATCAGAGGATATGGAAACAGAAGATGGCACTTGTCAAGAAGGAACCAGGAGCTACATTGCTAGGAAATTATGTGGAACGCAGTGTTATTACAGCCATGGTGCTGACGTGTTGGTTGGGTTGCATTCACTCTATTCGAGGTCCACCTGCTTGACATTTATGAGACGGTGCGGGAATGGTTGATATTTGGTAGTGGGAGAACATGTGCGCTTTTTACTGGCTCTGCAACTGGCAACGCCAATTCCCGTGTTGAAGGGAACAGCTTATAAGAAGAGTGTTTTCATGCGGGTTCAATAGCCCAGTGCAGCCGCTCATTGCTTGAAGAGCCAATGGATGAGCAGGAGAGAAATGCAGTGTGCAAGGAATGTCTGATGTAAAGTAGTCCATCTAGTGGTCCTAATCCTCGATAAACCGCATAAGGTAAGAAGTATGAAGCGTATGTACGTAGTAGAATACTGAAAAATGGAAAGAGAGGAAGAAGAAATGTTGGAATGCTTGCTTGCTTAAAACAAGATGTATTTCTGGGAGGATTCCCAAGCTATTTATGCTTGGGATCCTGCTACCAGTACATGCAAACAAAGCCAACAAGATAATGATCTTTCATAGATATCTTACAAGGATATTTCACATATATCAATTATCAAACGGGAGGCTGCACGTGTGAAGATTTCATATGTCAACACCGTAGTATCTAGCAACAGATACAAATAGTAGGACGGTAGATTGGGTTACAGAGATCCAAGGTTATGGACTCATATTGATACTATATCTTCAATTCTCTCTCTATAAGTAACACAAAACTCCATGGCTACCAGATGTATTGTTCGTAAACGATTGTTGAATTCAATATATGTTATACAGTGGATAAACAATCTCATGCAACATCCAGTAGTGAACGCATCAGATTCAACCCCCTGCATTAGAGTTGATCTAGTATTTCTTCGGAACAAGTGTCATTGATGGACTTTGGGATAAAGTCCTGAATGCTGTCCGCGAAGGTAGAGAGGATGAAGATAGGCGCGGTGTAGTTACAATGGAAGTTGCCTCTGTAGACGAGGCTCCAATAGCAGGTGACGAAGTAGTGGCAGGTGAGCCAATGCCTATACAGTCTGTAGGCAGGGAAATAGTTTCAGACTAGTTTTGGTAAGTTAGTAATTTCAACACAACTACTGCTGTCTGGATTTCCTTGCTTACCGTTATAGTTACCGTGGCTACATCACTAACACTAGCCAGTAACCAAACGCCAGCTGATGGTGCCAACTGGATACCCAATTCGTGATGCTCGGGATCACCTGCACAGGCACCAGATGGAGCTTCAATACGTCAGTATGAAAAGAGAGAAGGAAACGTTCATAGATTGTCTACATACCGTCAATAGCAGATAGCGTTGCTCCTACTAGAGGTTGCAGTCCGATCCCAGCCGATAGTCCTTCACCTATACGTAGACCGTTTAGTAATAAACAAAATCATATCTGAACGTTGATCTTTCTCACCAAGCACCGTAATGTCGAATTCAACATCGGCTACTAGGCTCAGAGATATCCCCGCGCTAATAGAAGTTGATACAGAGGGCGTAATTCCAGAAACCCGTGGGGTCCAACCAGCAGACTTAAAGTCGGATGGCGAAGAAGATCGAGATGCATCTCAGCTGATCCTCTACGCTAGCGTGACGCGCTGTAACGGATGCCGTGCCCTTCAAGGGCCCAATATTTAAGGACCCGGTGAATGCAATCTCAGGTCCTAGATCGATGATACCTGCAACAGCAATCCCATCAATAGGAATACGAAGGAAGGTTTCTTTGAATGATAGACTGCTGCCGATATTTCCGCTAAGCGAGAAAGTAGGATCGAGGACGACTGAGACATTTCGAGGGGCAATAGTAAGGGTTGCATCCACGGGAATACCCAGTTCAGTTTTCAAATCGAATTCGAAGGCAAAGTCGCCTGTGGTGTAACAAGTCTTACAGGTGAGACCGACCGAAAATGTAGGGTCGATTGGGAAGCTCCAGTTTCCAAATCCGAGTTGGTGATTGAAGTCCAAAGTGTAATCTCCGGTGTAATCGCGTCGGGACAGGGCTGTCTGGGCCATTGTACTCATATGAAGGTGGTAGTTTGATGCGATCTCGCGCCATTCGACCCTAGAGCCGGACAAGACAAGTTCGGTGTTATTGTTACTGTAGCTGAATGATGATATAGAAAAAGGCTGACGATCCTCATTCCAGTCACACTGGCCAGCACCCGTGACTAAAATAACGGTATTGTTTTCCGCTTGGTTCATCCAGTCCCATTGATTACGCAGCTGCACATATGCTGATGCATCGTTTAATTGCAAGGCTATTGTATCATTGGAGCACTTAATAGATGTGGTCAGGCCTTGAAGGCGCTCAAGGCTGATAATGCTTTCGCCGTCATCTGGTGTATGCAGAGTAAGTGTTGCAAGAGTTGTACTATCACCAATTGTGCCTTCACATATTTATGTTAATTTGGAGGAAATCATCAGTCTCTTCCATGTGACACATACTACTCCATAAAAATGATTCGTTATTTCGTAGTGCTAAAGAGGTGGAATGCAGCGAACCTGCTGCGAGGCTAGCAGACGTTAAGGTTATTGGTTGTAGTTTCAATGAGTAACTCAAATACCCAAAAAATGAGACAATCAGCCACGACAGCTGCAAATGAGAGTATGTTGGTGCCATCGCGACCAAGTTGGTATAAAGCGAAGGGAAGCAGCAAACACCACGGTGAATGCTTAGATGAAAGGAATGACTGTATTGGAATTTACGTGGAATTCCAATGTTCGCAATAATCGTTGAAGCAGTGGCGGTCAGGTGTTTATAAACATCTTTATCGGGGTCCCCCTGTTGAGATGGGGCCATTCCAAGAACCGTACCCAATTGTCAAGCACATGCTTGAACTGAGTTTTTCATGCTTCCCCTGGGCAGCCAGCTTCTCTCAACTAGCAAGTTTAACATAGCTACCGACTAAGGTAGCATTGACTGTGAATGACCGGCCCCCATGCTAGGGGTTTATCAATTAACAAAGGATCTGCAGAGTTCGAAGATCTGTTTAGGGCTTGCCGCATTGTTCAAGGTTCATCGGTACCTATGGGATCGTAAGCAGTCTGATTTCCGCCAACGCTAGTGTATGAATATGTCGTAAAAACGTACAAGCTTGCATACTTTGCATCGAGAATGGTCCTATTATTCTAGAAGGATTCCATAAACGACAGGTTTATTCTTAACAGGGTGTGCTTCCAATCATCCCGCTAAGTGGGCTGGGTTGATTAGAATCGGCGTCGCAGTTTTAGTATTGTGTTTCAGACAATGCAACGTTTCGAATCAGCATAATCTTAATTTAACTCAAGGACCAAACCGATCATAAAATTCAATGGTTTGATGGGATCAGAGTATTATTCTTGTATTCTGACACAGTTGGCTATCGCTGCATTGACAATACATTCGTGATATTTTAAGCCCTAAGTATGATCTACGTACCGTAGGGGTTGTGCGCCAATCCCGAGGGAATGCTCAACCCCTGAGAACTACATAGGATTGTCGAATTTGGAAGTCGACCCTGAACTAAAGTGACATGTAATGCCACTAAGTGCTTGGTTTGCTTTTATCGTTCCAAGACCGGTTTGGGATTAGGGTTAGGGCCAACTTGCACTTTGCCGTCACTCATTCCAATCTTGATAAAACAGAAAAAATTGATGATAATACATAGCTTAGTACAAAGGTACGTAATTCCTCGATTCCTTACGCCAATGATACCCTTATACGCTATCAAACACCGTTTTGCAACTCTCATACATTTAGGACAGTGACGGGGGATCCATGTTCAGCCAACGAGCGTAATCTTGTTCAGAAATTGGAATATACTTCGATAAGCAAAAGATTGCTAACTTAATTGGATCCATGTGCACCGTAAAAACTGTCATTCCCATAACATATAACTACTAATTAATTCACATAAAGTTATGAAAAACCTGGGCTATTCAAGCCCCGCAGCAACTCGTCGGAAGATTCTTAATGGTTGCCGAGGAACTCGACGAATCGTGGATTCGCTACTCATCGACAACTTATGTACGAACGAGATACTCTCTAAAGCATTACTACCACCACCGAACACTAGAAACACTCTATTTACTCGACTAACTCGCAAACATGGAACCCTACCCGTTCAAGTTCAGTACCGAAGAATCAAACCATCAACTCCAACCTGATCAGTCCGGAGTGACATTACACTTGAAAAATGTTCGGGGACGTGTGCCATCTCCACAGGCATCTCGACTACGAAGTTTATGGGTAGAAGCTCACAAAGACCCAACCAAGATCCTAGCTTTCCCTTGCTCTTATGATGGACTTTCATCTCGCTTGATTGAAGAGGCTGGGTTCCCGATGATATTTATATCCGGATTCGCCGTATCCAGCGCTCACGGACTCCCGGATACTGGATACATTGCGATGCAGGAAATGTGTGATAAGGTCCAGGAAGTTGCTAGACAAGTGACTTTGCCAATTTTAGTAGATGGTGATACGGGGTATGGGAGTCCCATGAATGTCAGACGAACTGTAGAATCATTTGCAAAGGCAGGTGCGGCTGGAGTCATGATCGAGGACCAAACATGGCCAAAACGTAAGGATACTTATAACAGAAAATGATATGGATCATTACTAACACATTCCTGAAAACAGGCTGTGGTCACACGAAAGGGAAATCTGTCGTGACTCGCGAGGAAGCATATGCACGAATTCGAGCCGCATGTGACGCTCGTAATCAGGGCCAGGACATTTTAATTCTAGCACGCACTGATTCCTTAATATTGGGCTGGGAAGAAGCCATCACTCGCGCCAAGGAGTTTAAGCGCATAGGTGCAGACGGAGTGTTCGTTGAAGCACTCCCAGACAGGGCGGCAATGAAAAAGTGTATTGCGGAGGTCGACATGCCCATGCTAGCAAATATCATTGAGGGAGGTAAAACAGAAAATATATCTGCTAAGGAACTCGCCGAGCTGGGATTTGCGGCCGCCGCGTACCCCTGGACTCTTGTAGCAGCAAAGTTGAAGAGCATTCGCGATGCTTTGGAAAGCCTCAAGCGGAGTTTTATGGTGGGACCCCCCGAAACGATTCTATCTTATGAAGAGGTTGTCAAGGGTGTTGGGTTTGGAAAGTACTGGGTAAGTATTGATTCCATTCGATGAGTCTCTGGGACTGGGCTGATACGTCAATTAACCACACAGGAATTGGAAGAGAAGTACAAGTATTGAGTAATACAATGATCTGAAGTCTCCGTTTAGCAGAGGACCAAGCACAGGAGATCGTCGAAAATCGAGTAGTTATAGTTAAATGAAATTTCGGTGAAATGATAATTTATAGTGCTAGTGTAGTGAGAGTGTTATCGTAAAGCTACAGCACTGTGCTGTAACAGACAACATTCAAATGAGATAATGAGGGACCGAAAATGGATCAGGTATTACCGCCCCAACCCATCGTTAGATTCCAATCCTGTCTAACCTCACTGACTCCTCTAGCCAATCCAACCACGGAATCCATAAATGTACCATCCCCACGGTCAACCCGTCGCCTTCGTTCAATTTCGGCTTCGGAGTCGTTTGTACGAGCACGTAGTATTTGCTCCGTTGTTAGGCCCTGCAAACGTTCTGCGTCTTCTAGTAGGATGATTTCGTCGTCTTTCCGTCTTGCCCATGCTGCTTGTTTGACAGCCGGCGCCCAGAATTCAGCCAAAGTGTGCTCATCACGACCACGAGCATACATTCTCCTCGCAACAGCTCCAGTACCATCATCAATAGAGTGTGACGAATACCAGCAAGAATAGATCACGGCATATTTCTTCTCCAGTAGCCAAATTATTGGCCATGTGATAATCCATAGCTGGAGAATGATGCACGTCCAAAATACAAACGAGTTATTGCGCAGCTTGTTGATCCAATGCGGGGAGTAAATAGTAACTTTACTATTCACGATTTCCATATGCGCAGATATTTGACCTCTGTAATTTGTCTCTCGGATCTGAGACTTCAGGTAGTCTACCATTGCAGTTGCGTTGAAGTTGTGAACATGGCGAGTCAAGGTGAATCTGTAAAATAGTAGTCAATAAGAGGCAAACATTATGGTAAGAGACGAAAAGTAAAGAGAAGTGCCGAAACAAATAGCTGGAAGGGCCACGTACGATTTGACTGGTGATGTATCAGTACAATATCTAGAGCACCACTCAAACAGACCCGTTTTGTCTCCTTGAATCAGCCTCTCTTGGTCTATATTGACAGGAGGAACACCCTCCTCTTCATCTCGATACGAATTATTTCGATTCAGACTCTGAATATCTCCCGCTGCAGATGGTAGATTCTTATTCGCCTTTGACCCTTTCCAAGTGAGAGTCTTCAACCGTGTTCCCCTGTATGTTTTCCTCTCGTCGTAGTCGAATGATACTGTCGCGTTATGCCATGTGGATTGGGGTAGAATTTCCCTTGTCGCTGTTATCGATCCAATTTCCCACCCGGTCAATAGGGTTTCCGCGAGGTCGAGGCGAAAGTCAAAGTCCGTAACTGAGTTGGTTTGCTTCTTGTTGTCTTTGTGGTTGGTCGACGATTCGGTATGGCTACCAGTAATGACAATTTGGGGACGTGGCGGTAAGCGGATTTGCTGTGCCATCAAGCTAGCCAGCTCCTCCGCATATCGAGTATACGCTGGCTCTAAAGTTACAATGTGGGCATTTCGTATGCTCGACCTCACGCTTTGAGCTCTCCGTCCCCCGAGTAGTCTATAGTCGGTGTCTATTAATCTTGCACTGGGGAGAGATTGACCAATGGTATTTTGTGTTGTCGATGTAGAATGATTCAGTCCATTTCCATCGCCGTTGGAAATTGCTGCATCATAAGATGGCGGGTTCTCGTAGTTGTCAGCATCAACGAGCAGGTCAGTTTCGTCATGGTCCAGAAGCTGCAGAGAATGAACCGACTGTGAGGATGAACCTGCGACCGGTTGAGTGGAGGATGGTTTCCCCATTGTGAAATATTTGTCGTCGTCGAAAAGGAAGACACATGTTGAGAACTGGGGAACAGAAGCCTCTCTTATCGCGTTACTGGAGCTGGTGCCTGGAGAGTGGGGAGGTCGCCAAGCAGCCCGATCAATCGTCTGTCAGCTGCATGGTAAAAAAGGTATCCGAGCGATGTATTGTACCGTTTTGATACATCGCGCGTAATTTACTCGAAGACATAGGCTAACCATGTCAGGTTAGGTGTCCGCGTTGGCGTTGTGGCTGTGAAATACTGAAACTCAACTACGTACTCCAGAGGGAACCCATAAAAACACCAAGCAGATTTTATATGAGAAGGAAAATATGGGCTATCGCGAGATCAGGCCGGAGTATGAGAAAGGATATGTAATTAGCGCACTAGTGCCCTATATGGTTAGTCCCTCCGGGTGTGATAAATATCTATCTACCCCCCTCCGGGTGTTAGTGCTCACCGGTTTAAAACAATATTTGTTAAAACAACATTTTTACCTATACCATCAACGAGATGCCTAAAAAACCACCTAAAAAGATCCGGAGATTTATAAAAAGAGGAAATTGCAATTCAAAATGCTTACCGATCATATTTACAAAATAAAAATCAAAAAATTGCCGTGTTGGCGCGAGAATTCGACGCGCCTTATCGCCGCTTACTTGCTCACATTCACGGTCAAACTTCATATTAAGATCGTCCGCCACCGAATATCCTATTAACAGATGATCAAGAACGCTCTGTAAAAGCATGGGTTGAGCGTTTAGATCTTATAGGAACACCTCCTACAAATAGAATGATTATAGGATGCGCGAACGCAGTTCTGGCGCGTGTAAATCCGCACCTATCCCCCCAGCCTGGATATACCGCTTCCTCAAGTGACTCCCGGATGGCTACGAACGAGTTGAACAAAACCAATTAACTCAAGAGGCTTACTGCCGAGGACGTTGGCGTCATTCAAACTTGGTTCGATCATCTTGAAATTCAAACTAGAACTAAGAAGATTACACCAACTAATATTTGGAATTTTGACGAGACCGGATTCCGGGTTGGACAGGGGAAGCAGGAGACTGTGGTCACCCGATTCCCTCAAACCTCTACAAAATTCCAAGTGCGTCCTCTCGAGAATCTCTCACACTTATCAAATGCGTAAGTGCCACCAGAAAAGTGATTTCTCCGCTCGTTTTCCTCGCCGGTAAAAATCATATGGAGGAATGGTATCAACATCTTCAAAAAGAGGATTATTGATAACTTATTCCAAAGGGGGCTTCTCAAATAGCGAGATTATCTTCGAATGGATTCATCACTTTGCAATTTCAACTAAAGAATATGCCGGAAAAGGTTGGCAAATGCTTTTAATGGATAATTTCAATGCTCATATTACATATGAGTTGATTGAGTATTGTGAACGCCAAAAAAGTCTTTATTTACACCTTTCCACCAAACACGACGCACATTCTCCAACCGCTAGATGGTGTGCCTTTCCAGCCTATAAGCATTATCACGGAGTTGAGCTTAATAATCAAGCGCGTGCTGGAGACTAGGTTTTCGACAAATATGACTTTTTATACCCAACTGTTCGCAAGCAAACCCTTACGTCTAAGATTATACGCGCTGGATTCCGTGATCGAGGAATTGTTCATTACAATCCTGAGCTTATAATTGAAGCTATTTTTATAATACAAATCTATGATGATAATGAGCAGGATATTGCCAGTTCACCTACAACCTGGTCGACCTCACCGCCCCTTGATCTGTACCAAATTAAGCGTCACGATAAAAGGATTGAGAATGATTCAGCTATTAAGGAGTCTATTAAAAATATCAGCCCGAACCTTGAGCGCCGTGTTCAGTGTGTTATAAAAGGAAGTCTTATAAATGCGCATTTACAAGCGCGATCCAAAACTCACATCAACCAACTCTTGGATCTCAACTGGCGCAAGAATAAGGCAAGAACTCGACGTCAATTATTGAATGTAGGAGATGTTCTTTCTGCTCGAGATGCTAATACACGAATTGAGGCCAGAAAGCTGAGGAAATTAGAAAAAAAGTGGCCGCAATAAGAATGCGCTCGGAAAAAGCGAAGTGAACAGGCAAAAAAGATCGCACAAGACCTCGGCAATCCCACAAATATTTCCGCAGCTATCGATGCTATGCTTCAAGAGGGAGAGCAGCCTGATGAAAATCCTTACTTTTATCTAGATTCGGAGCCTAGTCCATTGTAAAAATGTCATTTTTTGGAGTACATAGGTGAAAATGTTTGTGTTAACAAATATTACGCTTTAACCAGTGAGCACTACGATCCGGAGGGGGTTGGTGCGAGTTGGCACGGGTATCTATCAAATAACCCTAAGTCTCACTGTTCGAATCATGAAATGGGAAGCGTCACTTGAACTATCATGACACCGAACGCAACAGAGGCAGAACTCTCTTCAGCTTCGGGAAGTCGGAGACAGGTGCGTGATCGGTTCCCATTCACTAAACAGTCCGGATTAGTATCATTCGCATATTTTTATCAGTAGCATATCTCTTGATATGCATACAGTGAAATGAAAGCCTGGATTTTTATATAACAGGCCGCATGAAGTGCAGCTGAGAACCACATATGGAATGGTCTTCAAAGAAAGGCGACTACCAAGGCGCATTGAACCCTAAGGCTACAATATATTTCCACGAAAAAGTTACCCACCTGGGATATTGCTATCTGTCAAACAAAGTCGACTACCTAGACGCATGGAATATATTGATGGGAAGTTCCTCCCTTTTGTCTCCAGCGCCGCTTTCCGCATGTAGTTAGCGCGGTTGGGAGAAGGATATACCCTCGCGTGCTAGCGAGGATATCCTTCTTCCCATCATGATCCTCTCACACACATTAGCTAGCAAGTAATACAGAGAATTCCTTGCTATCAGCTCCCAAGAGAATATGATATTGAGCCCACAAAGGTAAAAGTTGTTCTTTACAATTTCTCGAGTTCATAGCAATGAGATTCACTATTTTTGATGCAGTGAAAGAAGAAGCACCTTACCCAATGGAATTAGAAAATACATAGGTATTTCATTAATGCATATATAAGCAAAAGCCGAAAGAGAAAGATCAGAGAATTTGAGTGATCGAGGCAACGGTGATGGCTTGGTATGGTTCAAGAGAGACAGCTCATTCTTTAGATTGGCTACTGCCGCTCCCAAGTCCCATATAGCTTGCAGCATTCTTTGCGCTTCCCGAGATCGAGTTTCCAATATATTGGGCACTATTTTTTGTACCACTGATCATAGAATCCGTATATCCAGCAACAGGGCTGCCATATGATCCTTTCTCGTTCTTCCCATTTCTCTGCGCTCGGTTGATTCCTTCTTTGCTAGCCAGATTTCCAATTGGTGCTGCGATTCCGTTCTCACCAAGCTGGTTACCTACAACGTTGTGGACATCATCTTGCAGTTGATCGATCTGGCTAACGCCGGTAACTTTTGACTTGTTCAAAGTATCTGTGCATGTATTTTCAGCAATAGCTTTCACTATTCTTTCAGAAATAAAAGTACCTTTAGTGGCATAAGACGCCTTGTTGTCGCCCTTGCCAAACCATTTCAAGTACTGGTCTTCGATCCACGGCATCCACTTCTCGTATTGCTCCTGGTAGGCTTCCCTTACCCATTCAGTGTAAGACTTGTTCTCTCTCTCATTGACAGGCAAGTTATTGTAGAAGTGTTGTTTCTGTTCTTCTGTGTGCTCACTGGCGGACTTTGTTGTTTTATTGATAGTATCCATCCTGTCGATAGTGTAAAATGAAAACTGGCTCTGCGGTGAATTGGTCTCGAGGTATAACTTTCGAAGAAGAGTTGTAAAGCGTAGAACAGGAAGACGACCCTTATAAGCCTGATTAGGGCCTCTTTCTACCCTAATCAAGAGATCGGACGGCGCTGACGTCGTGTGGAGTAGCCTTTGACGTAGCTGTATCTTTGCAGCGAATCGGAGAATTTATTTCAAGAAAATCTGGCAATGTCTTACATTTCATTGGTTCATTGGTTGATTTGACCCACTGTATCGATCAGAGATCTGGAGTCTATTTTGGGAGGTTGTTTACATGGCCAACCCTAATTGTAGCTCTGAGATTCCTTAACAAAACCCGAAAGAATATTCATTCTTATCGAGCGACAATCATGTGAATCAATATAAGATACTTAAAATGTGAGCGCGATATCAATCTCAACTTGCGATGTCCCTAAGATTTTCTCATAATTCGTTTTCTGCGCTTCCGGGGAGCTGTCAATGAATCTCATAAAAGAGATATCTCTAGCCAAACCTTTTCGTGTAATAGCTTCAGATTTGAAGCCGCTACTTGCATGGGCTGTGCCTAAAGGTCCATTTCAATGTCATCATAGACCTATTGATCTTAGAGGGAACCCCACGAATGTAGAATGGGCATTTTCCCCGTCCAGCTACGTGGAAAGATCTGTCGTAAATCGCCCATAATCAGTAATACTGAATTCACTCCTACCCTCATAATCACGCCATCCGATAAAGTTTTTGAAGGTCCGATGGGGAGACATGGTAGAAAAAATGTAGTACTTAATAGAGGACCACATGAACGACCCCAGTAGAGCAGTTTCTCTTGTCCGCGATTCCATTGTACGGGACTGGCAATTCTCTGTTTGACATCGTAACTGTAGACTTTATCTCCTTCTCGCTGCTTTTTAACCCTTCCTCTTCACGCCACTCTGTATGTCTTTCAATAATCTCGAGCATGTCATAGGCTACAGGTACTGTGTTGACCTGTTCATAATCAAATATGGTTGGTGGCAGCTCTTATATTTAAGGAATGACATATATTTGTTTAATATGACTGTAGTGGTTTCTGTAACGGTCACTCGGCTGCAGTTTTATGTCTTAGGTACCATCGCATTAGTGTCATTAAGATCCCCAATGTGCCAGAACTGTATTACATGCTCACAAATTGCTTACCTAGGAAGTCAATGGCATATCAAGGTTCACTCCGAGATAATTCAAGATCTACTGATTGACTATGTACAATTAAGGACTTTTACATATATACAAAATACCCCTAACTTCCTCTTGTATCTTCAGTTCGGTAAGTGGATTCAGAACGCGGCATTCAATAGGCACTTTAACCCAAAGTCGCTGTAAAGAACAGCTGAAGTCCCAATATTATCAATTTGACTTTGGCATTGCAATATTTGCAGTCGATGCTCTAGACAAGGCGCCATTGAATTCCGTTGGCGCCTGTCATAATGGTGCCGTCACCATCTTGGCCGCCGAAATCCTCCCACAAGTTCAGGCACATGTCAATGATGTCCGCACCGGCAGTGTCAGCAATAGCAGCCTGCTGGACAACACCATTTGCTCCTGTAATTTCGATCGTCTTGCCGCAGAGTTCATTGTTCTGAGAAGCACCAAACTGGCTCATGACAGCGGATGCCATGGCGACTAAGGGAATGGTTGACGAGCTAGGGATCTCGGAGCTGAAATATGTAGATAATCCACAGCTTCCAGCGGTGTAAAATATTTCGTTACAGCTGGCATCGTCGGCGAAAGAGTAGATGGAGCCATCGATTGCCATATTCGAGTAGAACGAGGAAGGAATATCCCGCTTCTGGATGGGATTGGCAACTGCCACTTGAGAACCGAGCAAAAGTGCGGAGACGGCAATAGTAGCAACCGTGGATTTCATCTTGTCTGCTTGTTGTTTACCTTCTTTGTCCTGTCAAAGCACTGTCTGAAAGGAGCGTAAGAGGATAATTGAAAAGCTGGGTAATCTGTATAGTAACGGATGACTAGATGTGGCAGAAAATTGTAACTGTCCATTGGGGAATATTGCTCCTTTATATTCCGGAATCATGGTCAACCAATTTAGTGAAGTCTAGACTTAAGAACAAGTTGTTGATGATGACAAGGTTATGGTTACATCTGGCCCCCAGCTTGTGCTGACTGTTGGTAGTATGGCAAGTTAGGGGCAGGTGTTGACAGCAGCCATTCCGTTTCATCCTTTAGGCCACGGTTCCACTATTGCAAAGTATGCGTGGTACCTGAAGCTAAAGTATAATCGATTCCGTCTAATTCCATGTACATTGTAGTAGATCTGACTATGTATGCATACCTAGGTATGTTTATGCGGACGACTGTTCTATATAGCTCTTAAACATCCGTATTCTGCTTTAATTCTTGAACAACGGCTTCAACAATCAGCTGAGATAGAGAATAATCTTACTATATGTTATTGTTCTTCCTGGCTTTAATTTGGTGTGTAGTCAAATTTAATTGCGACGACAACCAGCCGCCCCTAGGTTACATAGGATTAAGCCAAAACATTTGGCATGTACCTACCAACGAAGGTACCGTGCAAATACATTTCCTAATATCACGTAAATTTTGATATTGGCTAATACTACATTGTGACAGCAGGATCACTCGTTTATTAGTCATAAACAAGGTGGATAGTTGATTTCTTTTTTTTTTCTATTGCACTATCCGGTATAGATTTGGTGGATCTTTTTCTATATAATTCTATATAATTCTAGTCTCTATCGGGTGTACCACCCCTGCATACTAAAATTACTGAATGAAAAGAGGCTCCTGGAGTAATCTGAAGTTGACATGTGTGTTAAGAGATTGAACATCAGCTAGGGTTCTTGAAAGGGCAAATGGAGACGACTTGTAAACCACGGTTTTTTAACTGGAAAGTTCCCACAGAATACAGGATGCCGCGCTCATATTCGTACATCAACGGCTAAGTATGTTGATTCCTTTGTGAGAATGTGGACACCATGATATTGGCATTGCATGGGACCAGAGACGGCACTGCAACCTCGAGTAAACCATACGGACACATCAAGCCATGGGTAACAGTGGAAGGACATGTGTGAAGTATTCACTCTTTACCTCACTAGTCGCGTCTCACATAGACTCTAACTAAGATGAGAGAGCAAGACACCCCCTCAGCTTTCATACATTCTTCTAGTGTACTCGACAATAAGTCTTGGAAGTTGTTATCGTTTTGAAGGTTAATCTCTTGTAGTTGCTCAGCTCTGACAGGATCACAGTATAGGATATTGACTATGCCTTTCACTTTAGTAGATGTAAGCTGGATGAATAAGACGAGCTCAGAAAACTAGTCTTCCATTTAAGGAGCATTTATCCGATAAAAAAGTATAAATTCTCTTTCAACATCAAGTGCATCAACCTTCCAAGTAATCCAAGTGGTTCTTCTGATATACCGATAATGCAGGAAAGAGGCTGTTGGTCATAAATAGTCTAAACTTATCCGGCTTAAATTGTATACTATATCTGCATTAAGGGGGAAAAGAGGCAGAGATAAAGAAGTTGGTGTTGGTTGCTTCATGCAATCGAGATGTGTCAGATAAGCTGGCTTTCCAATGAAGCCATCAAATGAAGCGATCAATCCGAAACTGTTATGTGTAAGAGAATGGTCTCAGGTTTACCCCATGGCCCATGGGATAGCTTACAAATCAGCTCAGGAGAAGGTCTATATAGACGCGGCTTTGGAACATGATGTACTTAGAAGAAGTGAACACACAGAACTGAAAGAATCACCTATTGAGATTGACTCAAGTGCTTCGTACGTACGTATATGCACCTTAGTGCACCCACACTGATCAGTCTTGGTTGCAAAACTAAGACAGATTGGCAAGGTCTCTGAATTCTATATCGATAGTCACCTGTGGCTACAGAATAGAACCGGATTCCAGGATTTGAGCTTCTTAGTGTAAGAAACCAAGTCCAGTGGAAGAGGGAGATTTGACGCCGTCAACCTGTTGACGAATCGAGTCTTTGCTAAAAGGCTTCCTCATCTCTGAGCGAGATCTAGAGAACCTGTGGCCTGGGATAGGTTGTTATTATAACAACATTCTAGAGCTACCGCCCTATCGTGAGACACGTCGTTGGCACGTACATAAGCCAACAACAAAAACAATCATCGAGAAAAACGTGACACCTTGTTGAAAGTTTCACAATATCAACAAGACCAGTCATGGTTAACGAAAACACCACCCCATCGGATAATGACCAGGATAACACTGGCGAACATCAATACCAAGATTTACCTCCAGGAGATGGAAGAGTCTCCCCAAGCATTTACCAAATAGTACCAGAAAGCAACTTCCCTGACGACAGATGGATGACTGAGATTGGATTCAACAACGAGACCGGACGCAAGTTGGTTACATGCGCTATGGGATATGAGTGACCTGGCGACACGAGATAGCATTATCTACTCGTGCAATAAGTGCCTTGTACTATGCCGCGTGCAATCAATATGTTGATTATGAGATCTTCATGTGGCTTCTTGATTACTTCGGTAACTGGACCCATGATGACTTCAAACGGCTTAGCGTACACATCCAGAAAAAGATCAAGGACATGCTAATGGACCGAGGCATCTTTGTTGATTATATTGGCAGGAAAAAGACGATTGCAAAGGCACTAGATGACTTAGTGCAGATGACTAGGATGCCTGAGTGGCCGCATGAGATTGCTGCCGCCAAAGCCTTTGACTCACGGTCGAAGATGGCCAAGGGTCAGTTCCCTTAACTCGCCACCAAAAATGGCAGTGAAGAAGAGGAACCAGAGGTAATAGCCTCCTTGATTGAGGATGGCAGAGAGGACTACGAAAAGGGTAAGCAACCGTTGGTAGAGACACCAAAGCAGGCATCTCAAGATCATGATCAACAGCCAAAAAATCATGCTCAAAATGACAAGCCTAGTAGACCTCATGACCACTTAAGCTTGCCTGGACCTGCTTATACTTACCCATACCGCTCCAAACTTGAGGACGACTGGCGCAGGCAGACACCGCGCTATACCATAGCACCCCCGGCGCCCGAGATCTCAATGTCATCGGAGAAGTGGGACGATTGGACTATGCTACCACCTAGGGAAGTTGGATGTGAGCATATTGATTCGAAGTCAATGCTCACGTTCGTCAAGATATGGGATAAAAAGCTTACTTACTCTGGAGATCGGTACGACATCTTGGACGATAAAGTACGCGCATTCTTGAGAGCGTGCAAGCTCTCTAGCATCTCGATTAGTTAATGTTGGGAAGTCTTCCCTGAGATGCTATCTGGACGTGCAGGGGCGTACCACATGCACCACATCAAGCCAGGTGCTTCCTTCGCTCAAGCATACAACGCAATAAAAGCATACTTTGACACGCCCAACAACCAGACAGATTACTACCAGGAGTGGACCACAGTCACTCTTGCTGGAGAGCGCCAAAGCAATCCCAGCAAATCGTGGGTTGAGGTCGTAGATCTCATGGTTGATAAACTTCATTTATGCTAGCGAGCATTAGGATCAGTATATGCTGGTGATGAACACCTTATTGCCGCCATCACAAGAGCGTGCCAATCTACACCAGAAATGGGCGAGGCTCTCAGTGAACCAACAAGCAGCTTCCAGACAATTATTTCTAAGCTGCGTGCCAGGACAGGTGTAGTGCAGCGGAAGGAGTTGGCAAGCCAGTACGTGGTAGATGAAGTCAATAATCCTCAAGTGTTCTATACGGACAGGAAGTTTATGGGACGCACAAATCGTAACAACAGTCCTATATCACGTCAAGAATATCGACGCAAGAACCGTGACGATGCCAAACAACTCAGGAAAAGCAATGGAAGGTGTTTTATTTATCATTGAGAGAACTGCCACTCATGGAAGCATTCTGAAGAAGAACGCCGCGAAGCGCGAGATCGATATGACCGCTATCGACAGGTAGATGGAAGGAAGAAGCTGTCAACCCGCGCTTACCAGACCTTCTTGCAGGAATATGAAGGCACCTCGTCGGAAGAGAAAGACGACGATTCCACCGAGGAGGAGGTTAAGCAGGATGTGACCACCGCATACTTTATGGTCAACCAACTGCAAGATCGTGCCTTTATCCACCGGATAACAGGCTGCAATAATGGCATAGAGCCGCCTGGATTTCACCTCGATTTTGAAGTTAAATCATCTGACTAATCAGAAGATGAAAATAACCACCCTGCACCTGCCTCTCAGTTTCTTCTCGACCCCCATGAAAATGAGACTTTTTATGGGATTATGCCAGATACAGGAGCATCGACTGTCTCAACCATTGGTAAAGGACAACTTGCCGCCTTCCTGAGACTCTATCCCTACACCAAGGTCGATAGATCGCGTGCAGGGGAGTACTCAGTCCGCTTCGGCATGGGCAATCCGATAATCTCGACTGCGGTGATTACCGTGGAATCGCAGTTTAGTGACATAGAATTTAACACCATGGATTTACCAACGCCTTTCCTGTTCTGCCTCAAAGATATGGATCGCCTACGCGTTAAGTTTGACAACCTCACCAACGAGATGATCCAGGGAGACCTTATCGTACCGGTTATTCACAAGCGAGGCCACCCGTGGTTCTTCCTGGATGAGAAGTATGCACCAGAGGCGTTTCTAACTGAGGTCGAGATGAGGCGGTTACATCAACGGTTTGGTCACCCTGCAGTTGATAGGCTGCACAAGGTCTTAAAGCGTGCAGGCCATCTTGACGTGGATTATAAGGTGCTTGCGCAGATTGAAGAATTCTGCCACCATTGCCAAATGAACCGGCAAGCACCCAAACGGTTCAAATTCACGTTGCATGACGACTGCGAGTACAACTACGAGATCGTTGTTGATGTTATGTATCTTGATGGCAAGCCAGTACTGCACATCGTTGACTGGGCAACCTCATTCCAAGCAGCGAAATTCTTGAAGTCTCTGTCAACTAAGGATACCTGGGAAGCACTCCGGGTAGCGTGGATTGACACATATCTTGGTCCCCCTGATGTCATATCCCACGACGCAGGAACGAATTTTGCTGCAGCAGAATTTAGAACTGAGGCCAAGATAATGGGAATCCAATGCCACCAGGTGCCAGTCGAGGCTCACAATGCTATTGGCAAGGTTGAACGGTACCACACACCACTGCGCCGCGCTTATAATATCATATTGTCGGAACTCGGTGCAAGCGTCGACAAGGAGATCATACTTCAGATGGCGGTTAAGACTGTCAATGACACAGTAGGACCAGATGGATTAGTACCAACCGTACTAGTCTTTGGTGCCTATCCTTGCATGACTTACGACTTGCCACCATCAGCATTGACAGCAAAGCGCGCCCAGGCCATGAGGAAGGCCATGATCGACTTAAGGAACACCATGGCCACGCGTAAAGTCAATGACGCTCTCAAGGCCAGGAACGGCCCGATTGTCACGGAAACGCTCAACCTGGCACCAGGAACCGACGTGCAGGTCTGGCGAGAAGGTAAAGGATGGACTGGCCCGCACAAAGTTATCTCAGTTAACGATTACAATGTGATTGTGGACCTACCCAGCGGTGTCACTGATTTCCGTGCAACTTCAGTACGACGTTACCAGCGAGACGAGATCGAGTCGTCTCCGACTCGGCGCCTACTAGGCACTGATCTTCCTCCTCAAAAGGAGGAAGAAGGTAGAAAAATCGATGGCCTACTGGCGGGCCGGAAAAGTGGCCCAGCATTTGCTCGGGGATCCTCCTCATGCGACGCTGCTGCCGGCGCGCTGCAAGAAGTGGAATCAGGAGAGCCTGCCGGCGCGGCAAATCCGAATCGCCGCCTGAGGACGAGAGGGATTCATGTTCCTGACGCACCAGTAATGCCGCCAGCGCCACGCCGCCGAGGACGACCTCCAGGTTCGAAGAACAAACCAAAGACCTATACCAATGAGGTCGAGGTGTTCCTATCTAGGAAGGAAAAAGACGACCTAGAACTAGCAGTCAAGCTGCGCCGAGAAGGGAAGATAACCGCGGACGGCGCGCCATTTGAGCTCTCTGCAATGGCTGAGATCGATGGTCTCATTGCGAGTGGCACTTTCAAGATAATGCACCATGATGATTTGGATCTCAGAGGCGTACGAATCTTCAACTCCCGGTTGGTCAATGAGATAAAAGGCAAGAACGAGAAACCGTACGAGAAGTCACGCCTCGTCATACAGGGTTATAACGACGCGGGCAAAACTGGCATACTGACACAAGCGCCGACGATTCAGCGCGCCAGCCAGCGCCTTGTCGTGTCACTTATCGCTACGCTGATTCTCATGGGCATGGTTGTCGATCTGCGTGATATTACCCAGGCGTACACACAGTCAAAAAGTAAGCTACAACGCCTGATTGTTGCCAACCTGCCAGCCGAGATGAGAGATAAATACCCACCGGATTCGCTACTCCTTGTGGAAGGTGCCTTGTACGGGATCCCTGAAGCCGGTGTACACTGGTTTGACACATATCAATCCCATCACAAGGACCGGCTGGGTATGGAGACATCCACGTACGACCCGTGCCTCCTCATGACGACTAAAGGGAAGGAGAACTTTGGCCTTGTCGGTATGCAGATGGACGATACCCTGCTTGTCTCAACAGAAAGTTTTGCCGGAGAGGAACAAGTGGCTTTACAAGAAGCTGGCTTCAAGGCGAAGCCTAAGACACGCCTATCCCAACAAGTGCCAATAGAATTCAATGGCGCTAGAATCACTTTGCAAGATGAAAAGGTCTATTTCCGCCAAAAGGGCCAAGCCGCAAAGATAAAGCCAGTGGGCAAGGAAGACCGCGCACAAAAGTACGTGGAACAACGCGCGCGCGGTGCGTACTTAGCTTCAATCTGCCAACCTGAAGCGGCGTACGACTTGGCAGTGGCCGCTCAGCTGCAGGAGAAAGACCGATCTGAGGCAGATTATGACGCGTTGAATAAACGTCTCATATGGCAAGCCGAGAACCCAGATAGAGGTCTCTGCTTCGTTCCGATTGATTTGACCAAGGCCAAGATCATGATATTTACCGACGGTTCCTTCGCCAACAACCGGGACTTGACCTCCCAAATTGGCTTCCTCATTGCCATGGTAAATGAGGATTTTTCCGAATCAGGCCAATTCACGATAACCGGCAATATCTTGCACTGGGCTTCGTCTAAGTGCAAGCGGATTACACGTAGTGTACTGGCCTCCGAGATTTATGGCCTCACTACTGGCTTCGACCAAGGTTTTACCCTGGCCAGTACAGTCAACATGATTACCAAGAGGCTCGGCCAGCCTGAGATGCCGGTAGTAGTCTGCACAGATTCCTACTCGCTATATGAGTGCCTCACGAAGCTTGGAACGACTAAAGAAAAGCGCTTAATGATCGATCTCATGGCGCTTCGCCAGTCATATGAGCGACATGAGATTGACGAGATCCGATGGATCCACGGTGACGACAACCCTGCAGATGCCTTTACAAAGTCAAACCCGAACAAGGCCCTGCGGGACTTCGTTGGATCCAACAAGGTGACGATCCGGGTGGAAGGCTTCGTTGAGAGGACCAGGATTGATTAGGAGTCGACTAGGAGCCGAATAGGTGGCATATGGGAGGTAGTGCTGACTTACGATAGCGGTTCGCTTGTTGATCGTTTTGTCATGTTTTACTATGGGTTTTTCACAGGTTTCTGGATCTCGATTGCAAATCGATTTATAAAAGAGATCCAGTGTTGGTTGCTTCATGCAATCGAGATGTGTCAGATAAGCTGGCTTTCCAATGAAGCCATCAAATGAAGCGATCAATCCGAAACTGTTATGTGTAAGAGAATGGTCTCAGGTTTACCCCATGGCCCATGGGATAGCTTACAAATCAGCTCAGGAGAAGGTCTATATAGACGCGGCTTTGGAACATGATGTACTTAGAAGAAGTGAACACACAGAACTGAAAGAATCACCTATTGAGATTGACTCAAGTGCTTCGTACGTACGTATATGCACCTTAGTGCACCCACAGTTGGAGTGAATCTTGGAAATTGAAACCCATGGTTTGTTTATTAATAAATCCGAGTGAACCAGGTGTCTAATTAAAGAGTGTACGTCGATAAATGAGTTCCAGCCCCAATGTCGAGTAATGAAGTTGAAAGAAACCAAATAAATAAAATGCTCGTCCAGGAATGTAGTCCATACCTAGGTATCCATATCAACAGAACTACCTAGTGAATCACTGACGCATTCGGGAATCAGAGGAAGCAGCACCTTTAAGACGGAGAGTCATCAGCACTTCTGACTTCCTCAGCCTGCTTATCGGTTAGCCCTAGTGCTGAAAGGTCCACGCCGGTCCAATCTGATGGCAATTTTTCCGTGAGCCATTTGACCATCTGGTCTATGTACTGTCTGTTCTCTGCAAGGTCCTTGATGTTCTTCACGATGCCTTCAACAACTAGCACCCTTGGTTCTTCCATGGCCTTACTTGTAAGCCGCCTCTTGTACACCTCAAAGACTTTCTACCAGTTAGTAACGTATATGAGAATTCGGCAGTTTATATACCTACAAAGGTCATCCGCAGACGGAGATCGGGCTCTTGGACATGGTGTGATTGCTTGAAAAATCAACGCGGAATCCATTAGTATTGAGCAATCAATACCAGGTGAGAATGGAATGATGTAATATTCAGGATTTAACTTACAAATGACTCGAGGTAGTCTAGAATCCCGTTTATCTTGCTAGACTCTTGGTAATTAGACTTGTGGATGGCGCATTTCTTAGAGAAAGAGTTTGTTGATGGTCTTGAGGAATTTAATGAAGATACAGCGCTCGTGGGTCCTTTCTGTTACTTATATACCTTCGTTTGTAACGTTTTATTTCTATTTTGACTCAAGATTTGATATCATATTCAAAGGCTCGTATAGTGCTCATCAGCACTAAATAGTCATGAAAGATACTACCTAGAACCTATATTGACCAATCCGCATTCGCCAATACCACGAAGAGGATATATCATCTTCCATTAGATGATTCATGTATCAGATGAAGATAGAAATTCTCCAGGAAGTGTCATCAATTCCAAAGTCTCTCGAGGTCTCCTGGTTAGTGCATACTAGGGGATAGGGACTTTGTCATGATATGACAGTCAATCACTCCATTATTCACTCACGGTCAGTACGGTGATAACATAGGGTCGCGGCCGCGGCCCCGGCCCCGACTCATGAGTTTCTCGTCATTTGCGCTCCAGGAACTGAGTTGGTATGAAGTGATACACACCAACCACGCCACGGTACAAGTAATCACAGGTTTGAATTCAACACCGCATAGAAAATTTGCATTGTCGTGGCTCTTAGGAGAAAAGACATAGATATATTGCTTGCTATAACATCATGTTCATCTGCACCATGTCTTCCAAAGTCTTTGGCTGGAGCCAATGATAGAAACTACCACACCACCATAACAAAAGCCATAGAGAATTGCACGTATATACACGGCCTAAAATTACATTGTGCATCCTTTCTCAGTCACAATGTACTCATAGCGTTCAGCCCAGATCGCAGGCAATCACTCAGTGCCCTCATGCAAGTACTATAGGAGATATAAGTATATATATACTGCATCATACTTCCAAAGTCATACCGTCATCGTTAAGAGTTATAGATGCTTGCGCCAATGAATGGATATCTACGTCTGGAGTAGATAATGACTAAGTCAATCTTGAAGGAAAAATGTATACACATATATTGCAGATAAAGCAGTCATACCACGAGCGAAGCTCTAACCACGTACGCCACCTTTTCGAAAAGTACCTGACAACATGACTGTTATGTCACTTGCTAGCCTTGTATTTTACTACCTAGGTAGATGGGTAACAATGACTACTGCAACAGGGAAGGAAAAGTCCAGTATAAAATTTGATAGTATGTACTCAATCAACTATCGCAAATCAGGTTCACATGATTATTCAGCATCGTAAAGATCATCAAAGCATCATACGTAACAGGAAAACTAGGTCCAAAGCAACGAATCCTAGAACATTAAACAGCCACTCTTTATCTGTGGCTGGTGTGCATTACCGTGACTGGAAAGTTGGCTCCAATAGCCCCAGCACTACGTTGACGTTGCCATTTCAGGCTATTAGAAGACATCAGCGTTCAGCAATGCTGCGCCAGCACCAAAGACCATAGCGGCACCAATTCCACCAGTGCGCATTGGCATTGCGGCAGCGGTGCTAGTTGAGGTACCAGTTACTTTAGCTCCAGCTCCCGCCCCTGTACCTGTTGCGGTCGGGGTTGCAGTCACTCCGCTGGTGAATGGAATATTACTTGCAGAAGAAGCCCCAGAGAATGCTGGGGGTTGGGAAGTTGCGGTTGCGTTGGGGGCGGCAGAAGTGTTGTTAGGGTTGAGGACACTTTACAGTGTTAGTGAATGTTTACATGGTTTATTTCGAAAGGAGGACATACTTATCAATGACGTGTACGACACCGTTAGCAACGAGCAAGTTCGGTGTAATCACTCGAGCGGAGTCGACGAATATTGAACCATTTTCAATGCGGACAGTCAGGTTCTGACCGCCTGCAGCAACGTATTGGGTGTCATTCTTAAGACCAGTAGAATACGCAACTGTTCCGTTGATGACATGGTAATTGAGAATATCGGTGAGCTGATTGGTTGTAAAATTGCCGAGAGCAGAACCGATGGCCTGGAAAGCAGAGTTTGAGGGGGCGAAGATAGTAACGTTCTTCGCATCATCCAACGGTTGAGTCAAATGCTGCGCTTGCAGGGCTCCGACTACAGCAGTGAGGCCGGCCGCCGCTGCAGAGGAAGAAACGTTCAATGGAACGGTGAGGACTTTGTCGATGATATGAAGCACACCGCCAGTGAAATTGAGATCCTAAGTTCGGATTAGCTTCCATAAATTACACAGTGAGCAGCGGGAGACTAGACATACAGTTCGCGTCACCGTGGAGTTTGCGAGTAAGCCAGAGTAAAAGTAAGT
This sequence comes from Talaromyces stipitatus ATCC 10500, assembly GCF_000003125.1. Taxonomy (NCBI): domain Eukaryota; kingdom Fungi; phylum Ascomycota; class Eurotiomycetes; order Eurotiales; family Trichocomaceae; genus Talaromyces; species Talaromyces stipitatus. The sequence continues at coordinate 4,472,517 of NW_002990115.1, read as the reverse complement.
CTTGTTATCCTGCTTGATTGCCTCGACAACCTGACCGCTGGTGACATTGGTGAAAGCGGTATCATTCAGGTAGGTTGATATAAAGGCAGGTGTATCGGTGATATTGTCCGCGTAGTATTCACCGTGGAGGATGTGGTAGCTGAGGAGATCGGCAATGGATTGATTGCCGCTTGACGTCAAAGCATGGAATGAACTGCTGTTGGTAAAAGTTTCCAAAGCAGCATTCGATGGCGCGAGAATAGTCACATTGGAAACATTAGCCAACGAGCTCGCAATCGCAGGGTAACTAGACAACAAGGCGTTAAGGCTCGAAAGCTCAGTGGTATTGGCCAGCAGTTGGGTCAGATTCTGGGCCGCGATGGCACTTGGCATCAATGCCAAAGTAGACAGCTTCGTGGCCTTCATGTTGATATGCTCTTAAAAAGGTCGTAGAGAAGAAATGGAACCCTAAAAACGGCGCACAGTCGGTTGCTACAAGCAGACTGGATGCAGAAAAAATGTATTAAATAGAAGGTGGAATTGAATGTCACTTATATGGACGTATCTCCACCAACCATGCAAGAACCACCTTTCCTTGAACCAAGTTTTTGAACATCTGCTTGCCTCTGATGCAAGAGTTCTCGGCGTCTACGTACGAATCAGGTAGCTCTGAGTTGGACAAGGACCCTCGCCTACGCAGGCATTGAGGCTGGGCGTGTCGCCATATGCTGAAAAGACCGGATTCATGACATTTCTATCGTGTAATAACAATGAGGCCAAGCCAATTGCTGCGTGTTAGAGCGTTCCGTTGCCAATCGCCATTGCAGTATGACGCAGCTCCTGTGGCAGCGATGTCTTCCCTCGAAATCGTGATTGGATGTTCCGCGCGGAGATATATTGGCTCGGAATAGCTCTCGAAAAGCCGAACTCAACTTCTTTTATGGTCAACTCACACAAACAGGAACAGTGATTTGCTCAGACTCGATTAGTAAAATAGGGTCTTCTTCTTCAACTTGGTAAATGATGTCACGACCGTGCGAGGCGATCGATCACGAAGAATGAATCAATCGGGATGCAGGAATCGCTTTCTAGCGCGCCACTCCTTGCTGCGGACTAACGCCTTTTCCGCTCACGACATTCGGTCGATCGATCGAGCGATCGTCGTGAGAAGTTATAGAAGAATGGCCATGTTTCTGTTTTGATCTGACAAAGAACCTGCGAAGTAGTAGGAATGAGATGTACGAGGACAGAAAGGTATTGAAGGATTCCCGCTGTTTGTGTTAGTAGAAAAGAGATGGATTACCTCGGAAATTAGGATTCGGCCCAAGCATCTCTTTGACATTAGGGTTATGTTTCAGCTTTAGGGTTATCCAGCTCCTCGCGATCATGCGGCACTATGGTTTCGACGGCGTGGATAGCCTGACCGACAATCTAACGAGTGGAATCCCGCCGAAGACGGCACGAACTATGTTCTATTCACGCAGAAATTTGAGCGACTTTCGATCGTCAACCTGAGTCTTTGTTTCTCTCCTTTACTGCTCCAACTACTCGTATTGGCCAATTTCCTTTCCTGCACCTGCTGTAGCCTCAAAAAGAGATACTAACCGCACCATATACCGGTAGTCTCGGGATCTCCCGTCCATAGTAGTAGACAGAGCGATCGGATCCATGTTAGGCATAGCGCCATATAGCCGAGGGCTGGGGATGTGATACATCTCAAACCTCGTAGGGGCTTCTCTCTTTGGCAACACAAAATCAAGTATTTATGACCTTTTTAGGCACTCACCATAGCGGTACCTTCGAATTGAGCATTCACATAGTTTCCGTCTAGCAGAGGGCAGATCCGTGTGGGGAAATCAAGGCAGCAGAAAGAATTCTGCCACGCAAGTGCCTGATAACCGATTGGGGTAACAGAACATTCTGGTTATTCTTATTTTTAAGTATCTTAAGTTGTGCATGCTCTCCTCAGCGTCAACTCTAATGCTTGCCACCTGGCCCTAGTCTCCTCAAGTATCTGTCGCGGCGTCTTACCAACTGCATTCGGTTGGTCCATCAACTTATTGCTGTATCCGCTGCCATCCTGTATAACCGTGATCATTTCGTTCTGCGCTCTTAATATGTCTGCTAATCGCAGAGTTTTATACTTGGGTCCTCGCGTTGCCCGCTTATCTCGGAGCAATCCACCCATCACTTCATGTAGTGGAGTATTCCCTTTAGCATTTACAGCCGCGACATCAGCGCCCTTATTGACGAGGAATCGTGCTGCCTCAACTTGACCCAGTTTTTTTTGCCATAAGATGAAGAGCGGTATCGCCGTTCGTATCGACGGAGGTGACATCAGCACCATGTGCAAGCAGAAGCTCTATTAAGTTGATATCAATAGGCTCGCCATCTATAGACCAATAGGCTAACATATGTAGCGCTGTTTGTCCTTTATTGTTTTTGACCTCTGCATTTGATCCCAATATCGCATAAAAATCTGATTGCATCACCACAATGTCCAGCGCCACACTCAGCGTGGCTTGAGACTGTGTAATGTAGGGCCGTTGCTCCCTCCTTGTCCTGGAGATTAATAATATTGGGAATGGCATCCAGGAGCAACTTGGATGTATCGATAATCCGCATGCCAACCTCACTCTCAGGTATTGTGAGTTCGTTACGAAAAGTAGGACCTGCAGCCGCCCAGTGCAAGGTAGGCGCCCAATACTGTCATGACACAATATCAGTTCACTACCTCCATGGTCAAGTAGAGCTTTAATTGCGCCCACATTCCAGTATAAGCTGCTAATGTGAACTGCAGTGACATTCTGTGCATCTATTACACAATCACCTCCAAAGCTAATGGTAGGCTTACGCTGGTACCAGTCCCTTCTAAGTATATCAGCACCTTTTCCAATGAGACGCTTTACCAGACCGTAACTGGCATGCGTAACTGCCAGTCCAAGGACAATATCTCTAGGCTGTGATTTTCCTTTGTCATAATGTTCTCGGAAAGTTCCCACGGTGTTAGAGTCGCGCGCAGAGGCACCCCTGTCAAGAAGAAGCTGCATTAGATCCTCGCTACGAGCGAATCGTTCTCTAATCCATTCGAGACTGTAATTATTATCTTTGAAATCTTCAAATTCAAATATTTCCAAAGAAGACGCGACACGTAGTAGTGTTGTATCACCGCATTTGCTTCTAGTATGGACATTCCCAAGTGGTGGTTGACTGTCCAGGAGGAAGCATGCTGTTTCTATTTGTGCGTGCTGGCAGGCGATATCTAGCAATGAGATTCCTCGTTCACAAAGCGACTTTGTTCTTGTATATCACTATTGTAGAGTTCGAGCAATAAGTGAAGAGCATCTGTGCTTCCATATTTAGCAGCGATGAAGAAAGGATCATGATAAAAAAGGTCCGTGGGAGCTAAGGCTCCAATAGGGTCCTTTACGATATATTTTTCGAGTGTAGCAGCATCATTAAGCATTATGATTCGATTACGAAGACCAGCAAAGTCATCCTCGTAGAGCATCGTGCCATCCTGGTCATGCAGACAAACCGGAATGTCCCTTGGGGGAGCCACGTCTGACCTGTTGGTACGAAAGTGGTGGTATGACATTCTTTTAATTCTAATCAAGATTGAAAGACAGTCATAAATAGAAAAGGAAACTGAAATCAAACAGAGGACGGAACACGCGAGTTAATTTCGGTTTAAGAACTGTCAACACCAAAAGTAACGCTTTACCAAACTTGGTAATGGCACCCCAAATCAAAAAAGTTGGAGCACTGATTGATCCAACTTGCAACTCTAGGTTTTGCCTAACTGCCTCCTAATTCCTGAAAAAGATAATGCCTCATTTGGCTACCAATTTATCAATCAAGTTAGCTGCATATCTGCATACAAGCTCATACACGTATAATTACTTCGCTCGAACTGTCAGGTGTGGCATTTTATTCCACCCCTGACCCCGCCATAGAATTGTACCTAGTCCATCATAAACAATGTCATAGATAACAAATAACCACATACTTCTAAAAGTGGCTGATAAAAGTTGACTTAGGGTTAATCTGGCTTTGTTAGTACCATCTACTCCACAAGCCTGGAAACTTATACATTGTGTCTTGTTAGGTTTCTGATCTACAGTATCGCATATGTGGTCTTCTTCCTGCTGTCTCAAGGATCTACTTTCGACAAATCCAGGGCACTAGAGCCATCTGGCACGAAGTTTCTGTCAAACGCCCCTTGGACAGGATCTAACTGCTGTCGCGCATGTGAAGAATCCAGCGAAGGCCAACCAATTGCGGGACCCTCCTCCTGAAGCGTTAGCCAAAGACGTGTTATTGTGCTCGTAGAGAAAATGTGTTGATTCAGAAGCCAGGTGTTCTTCCAGTTACGAGTTTGAATTAGCCGTGTTTGCACATGCTCTATACAATTGCAATATTAAAGCAGAAAAGAGGAAGGGCCTTACAAAGTTCTATATCAGTTAGGCATAGTCATTCGGTCTGTTTGCGTTCCTGTCGATGTACATTCTAGGGCCAATATAAACTCTTCTTTCGGGATCGTTACAATTGAGGGCTTCAGTACGTGCGTTATAGTTTTGCAGGGGACCAGTCCGCGTATCGAAAACGCACATCGCCGAAGGAGCTACTCCCGGCTCGGAGCCAATCCAGAAACCTAGTTCGAGAGAGACTCCATTGTCGCCATTACCTAGGGTATTGAGCACCGCATATAATGAAGGCTCAGCTCCCCCTGTAAAAAGAAAAGTTTAGTGACCCACCTGCTCGAACTGGAAGCTGACTGACTCAAGTAGGAAAGAACGAAAACAAACTTATCAGACTAAGTATAACCGTAATACTAAATGCTGGATTATTTTTTTGTCCCGATGCATCCTCCAAGCTGACGCCAGATCGAATTCCGAATCAAGAGGAGAAGACAAGTGATTCATGGATGTCCATGCTTCATCGCCTGCATCTCCTTAGCATTTGATAACCATGGAGTCACAACTCCACATACAAGGGCTAGAAGAACCCCGCATGAAAAAATAAAAATAAAAATAAAAATCAATAAGAACTAAGTCTTGCAGAATCAAATATCCACATGCACAAACAGAGCATACCCTTAGTCGTGCCTTGCGATAGGGTTAGCGGACTCAACGCGAAGAACTCCCGGACTATTCAGATAATGAAAACGGAGATCGACAGTGTTCACCTTTCTCAGTTGTAGTACTAGCTGTCAGCTATGTCCGTAGGTATCTGATGGAGTCTGGAAATAATAGATATGCCGGTTTCTGTGAAACCAGGTGAACAAGAATGGTACATATCATCTCGCATTGTGTGGAGACGGTTATGTATGGTAGTTGAAACTAGTTTGAAATGCAACTTAGTCTATCTCGCTTACAGAAACCCAATCCCGATGCATGTATTCCTAAGTCGAGTATTTTTCTGATTTCGAGATGGTGTTCTGCACTCAAAGCATCGGCCCGTTCCGGCCAGGTGGAGCTAGAACAAATGTCTTGGTGTTGTCAGGGCTTGATATTTGATTATGTCGAATCTGAGACATTCTATTATTGCGTCATGGGCTGTTTGCTTGAAATTTGTGCTACTATTTCTTGTTATATCCATTAAATGATTGGGTAGTGTTAACACACCGTGGTTGTTGCAATAACCCTGGAATCCCGGCAATCGCGCCGCGATCTCTCGCCTCGGGCTTAATCCGATGTTGTAAAGATGAACCTATTGCGTTCTGATTGGTAGAATCGTATACTTGAATGAATGCCTGGAGACCCAACTGAATCTCTATTTTGCCTATTCCTCGATTTTTCTTACACGTAAACTTTTCTGTGCTCTCGTGATCTTGATTAGGTCTGTCGCTTTTGCCTCATTAGTGACACGTCCCATTTTCCCTTTTCCGACTGCCGCATAGAGAAAGGTGCGGTGTAGGGCGACTAATCATGGCTAGAGACTATAATCAAGAGTCTGGTAATTATTAGGTACAGTAGCAACCAGTCCTGATCATGCATATGCCACATCATTACATAGACATGCCTAATCGAGCGGCCCACTAGTGACCACATGCACGTAGTGGATGTCAATCAACTAGAATCCTGCTGCATCTTGGCTATTGGTATCCACTTGATCAACTGAAAGGGAGCCTTCTATGAAAAGTCCATACTTAAGCATATTCCGCTAGGTGAAGCAAGTGAAAGGAATTGACAAGGCGAGCCATCTTCTCAATTCTAACCTGGAACTGGCTTAAGTCGTTTGGCATACGTACGTAGGAAGGGTTTGATCAACTCAATCCCGCCTCCCAATCTTATGCCCTCCCCCACCGGCTCCATCGCTTTTCCTTGCGGCCATCTCGTTGACACATGTCACATATAAATCCGTACAAAGTAAAACGTCAGATGCGGTGTGCAATAAAGTTATTAAACAGAATTTTTATAGCCGATGAGGTCGGAAATAATTCCCAATCTAATCAAAAAAAGAATTAATTCTCCAGTGCTCCATTTCACGTGGGACAAACCCAGAAAATAATGGAAATTGAACCCAGTTCTCGGTACTCAAATATCGGGATTTGCAAATGAAGGGCTCCTTCGATTCAAGATGAGCGGACTCTGTGGAGCAGCTGTCTTGATTTTAATCTGCTTTAGGCTTTAAAGACGTTAACTGACGATTCAACTGACTCGGTGGTTATCGCCTTTGCGATTTTTTTCTCGACCCCTCGAATTTCTGGGTCTGGTCTATCAATCTCTGTTTTCATTTTCTCCTTTCTGCCCAGTCTCCGATGTTTGTGTCCTTGTCAAGATACGCGCATCTCTTCATTGTTTTCATGTGCCGCCCCGGAAATAGTCTCGCATATCTCCAACGCATCATAACTTGTGGATTAATCGACAAGGGCAAGACAAGGAACGAAAGCTGTCAGCCTATCAACTTGCCAATCTACCAGCTTGCCAACTGCCACGTACTTTATACTTGCCAACCCGGGGTTTGAGATTAAGCCTAAAACGTACATAGGTACCTTTTTGCAGTCCTGTTGGTTGCTAAACTCGGTCTTGATCAAAATTACTGGTTTTGTTCGCGACTAGGAACGCCATTCATCACGCGGGCTCGTACTTGTTGTTTGTCACGAATGAGAATTCGGTCTGCTGGCCTTACTATAGCAAAAGTGCAACGTTGGTCATCTCTTCCTTCTCGCTCATGACTGGGCAATCGAATTAAGCTGTCAATTAGCGTCCGCCTCTATCTATACCTAATTGTGACGGTCTACTTATTCTGCTTTTGCATCAGCTATCAGCATCATCACTGCCACTTGACTGACTGGAACGCCCTTGGGACTTCTCAGAGCAGTGGCAACCCCTGTCCAGCACGACTTTAATCTGTATACATATAACTAACGGCCTATCAACATCATGATCTAGCATCACGCGGAAATTGTACATGGATGTATATCAAAGAAGTGTCCTGAGCGTTTTGACAGGGACTAACTTGGCAGACTGTATCCATGCTTCATCGAAATACCAAACCATAAAAAGAAGCTCCATAGGGTTCGTTTCTTCGTCTCCACGGTTGGCAAATGCTAACTACAGCGATAACAGAATCAGTATTCTCGCGCATATCGTGACCGAAACTCCCATGACTTAGACCAAATGTCCAACGACAGATCGAAACTGCACCATCTGGTGCCTGCGCCCTGGGGTACGAATCCGGACGGCGAACGGAGTCAAAGTGGTATACCGCGTCGAGTCCGACCCAAAAACGCATCTCGTGCATGCAACGAATGTCAAAAACGAAAAATCAAGGTTCGCAAATGCACTCTGTTTGTAATCTCTCGAGATTTCTGTTTTATACTTATACAATGGGATCCAAATGGACTAATAGTAAAACCTTTCTCCTTTCCTTTTTGGGATTTGGTCTTGTTTTACTTTGGGAAATAGTGCATCGGTTCAAATCCTTGTAAGAACTGTCATGAAAACTCTTTATATTGCGAAATCAACGACGAGACGGACGGACGGCGGAGATTTGCACTTAAGCGGAAAGTAGAAGATCTCGAACAGGATCGGCATTTCTTATTGGGGTTGGTTGAGGCGTTGCGAGATGACGAATATCATGCCATGCAGCTTTTTAACTTGATTCGAAGCAATTCGTCTCTCGACGACATTCGGGCTGCTGTACATGATCGCATGGAACGAGTACCTAATGCCGGTTCGATGCCAACGACGTCGACGTCTGCACCCGAATCGTCCAGCTGGGGTCTATCATCCTCCGCGGCGTCATCGGTGAGTCCGATGCCATCTAATAGCAGTCAGATGGATATACAACTATATTCTTCAACGTCTGACACGAACTCCACAACCCGAAAGATCATGAATATCGACCGATTGACGGATATCCCCCTGTTCGAACTAACTGCCAAACCATGGACGGAGGTCACGACTGACGACGGGTTTGTGTCTCATTTGGTATCTTTGTGGTTGACGTGGGATCACGTCTTGCGGGATTGGATTGATAAGGACCTGTTTATTGCGGCTATGAAGGCAGGAGATGTCAACTCTCCATTTTGCTCGCCTTTCTTGGTTAATATTATTCTAGCTGAGGCCTGCGTGAGCTTTTTCACTTTCTCTTACACAGTTTAGAGCTGACACTTTCAGTGCTATTCGAGTTACCCAGAAGCGTTCATCAATCCGGCCAATCTTTCGTCACGAGGACAGCACTTTTATAATGAAGCCAAGAGACATTTGGATGCGATGGAGGGGCGCATCGATTTGACGACGGTGCAGGGATTGGGTATTCTGTTCCTAAGGTAGTACCCTGCTTTCATCACGACGGGGTTGTATAGACGGTCTGACTTGAAAAGTACATGCTTGATGGGCAAGGATCGGGTTGGTCAGAACTACTTGTCTCAAACGATCAATTCGGTTCGAAGGCTGGTTGGCCGGGCCGATGAGTTCATTGCGCAAGCCGGATCACAGGCAAATGAAATGGAGAGGTCAATAGGGCTTTGTGCCCGAGGGATATTCAGTTTCCTCACGTAGGTTTATCTCAGATGCTACGCAGTTCGTCGAGAAGCTAACGTGTCACAGTCTTGCAGGTCTCGCACTGCACACGCCGATTTCAATGCGGCCACCCAAACAAGCATATTTGCCAATCGTTCACCACTCCACAGATATATGGATGACCTACCCATACCGAACTCAGCCCGTCCCAGCACATCGGAACTGCGTACACAACCAGTCGTTTGATCTGCATCTCATCATGTACGACGTCAGACGATTCGTTGATGCCGGTGAACAGGATGAGCAAGTACGCAATGCATGCTCCTACTCCGAGGTTAACCGGGCTACGAGCTCGTTTTATGAGCGTTTGGTACAGTGGCATCATAATCTGCCGGAATGTATCAAGGAAGGACAAACTTGGACCCCGGCAGTCATAGGGCTTCAGTATGTATACTTGACCCTGTACACGAAGAGGCAGCGGACTAATGTCTCGAACAGCATGTACTACCACGTCTACATAATCACAATCTTCAGTTACCTCAAAGCCCACCCTTCCACACCAGCGAACGTCGCGTCGACCGCGCAACAACAATGCATCGCGTCCGCACTAGCTGTGCGCGATTTGATGAATATTTACCGCTCTAGATGGCGTCGGATCGAATACCAACCCGTCGACTACATGCAGCTCACAACCGTCTGTCTATTCACTTTACTGGAAGATCTCACTTCTCCGGGAAGCAGCCAAGCGTTTGTCGATCTATCAGTGATAGCACGCTCGGCGGCCCGTCGGTTCCAGCTTGCTCGAGGCATGTTCCGACTCGTGCAACTAACGGCACGACAACAGAACATCACTCTACCAGAGGAAGCGCAGCCCCTGTATCAGGAATTTGAAATTGAATGGATTCGAGCGGGAGGCGTGGAGCAGTTTAGTAGTTCATATCCGAACTTTTCGCTTTCGATGAGATCACTTGCGGCAAGGAATAGTCCGCCACAGGATACCGGCGACGACAACGACAGTACCAAGCGTGGGATGGATAAGCGATCTGACCTGTCATTGAGCAATGCAGAGTTGGATTCGTTCTTGAGGAAGTGGGATGACGCGTTAAAGATTGACAATGAGATATGATTGTCTGATTCCGAATTTGGGCAGAGACCTATTTATGCAAGGGCAGTTGATGTTAACATGTGGAAGACGTGTCAATCAATTATGAACAAATTCTGCATGCTGCTAGGACTCAAACAGTGCGACGGGAAGAGCCTGGAGAATGGCCGGTTTCTGTGAGACGGCTATCCCTATGAATGTCACACGATGTCGCTAAATATAAGATAAAACACTGTATCAACAAGTATCTCAGTTTTAGACAAAGATGCAACAGTTCAAGCCTGCATCTGAAATCTCTTCCTTTTTGTCTCTTGTAAGATCGAATGCAGGTACATTCGACCCGTCCGATTGCAAAGTGACACAGCTGCCTCGTGTACTGCTCCCCTGGAATAGTTAGATGACTGATTCGGATAGAGACATCCGGAACCCTAGCTCCCCTGTTTAGGAAGTTATATGTATCGCCGTATTGGTATCGTCAATACCCTATTGTGACCACGTGTAATCAGCGGAAGTGTCCTCGTCCGGAGGTATTTTATCTGTAACAAACTAGTGGCTAGACCCCTTCCTCTTTCGGCCTCTCTTCAAATGGAAGAATACCCGATTTTCTGATTGGCCAATTTTTACGGACGAAACTTGGAATCTTGGAAAGGGCCGAGCGAGAACCATGGTACATTAATCCCTTTTCGTTTTGTGCAACTGCATATCTGTATCTGTAATACAGAATCTGTTGATTGTTCATCCTCACCAAGTAACTTAGTATGTAGTATGTGCCTGTTGTACGTACTAATTTAGAGCGAGGAAATGCATGTTGAGATCATGCATCTACTGCGTCGATTACCTGCAAGCCATATTCGGTCTCTTTGTCTGTATTTCTTTATTTGATTCTGAGATAGTCAAAGAATGCGCAAAACAATACCGGGCAAGGGTAAAACACTTGCCATCGGACAAGTCACCGCAGACAGCACTGACTCGCGTCTCCTGTTTAAAGTTCTCCGCGGTAATGTACGTATTTAAAATACAAGGAGTAAGATGCGCCACATGGCCGCTAACCCATTTCTCTTTTCTTTCAAGTCTCTGCTCATTATTCAATGTAACACAGTACTCGACCTGTTATTTGTATAGGAACGAGCCTTTGACCACTTCCGACGACCGACCCCCAGCGTGCGCCCTTCTAGCCCCTACTTGGTCTCCCTGGGAACTCTCAAGTCCAAACAGCATCGCAGACCAAAGCAATGATCAATCTGATACCAAGTTATCTGTGGGACTGCTAATTCATTCGTCGATTTCATCCAGCCCGTTTTGTCGCATTGCCCGGCCAGATTCTCCACTCCCGATATTGCGCATCCTATAATCCCTCGTACTAACACGATATTCACAGTCTTCCATTTCTATTTTCCTTCCGGCCGGGTGGTAAAAGCATCCGAAAATCTGCTCTGGTCAACTCTCGCGACAATGATATCCAATCTCAACATTTATTAATTCCACGGGCGCGCGACCGATTACTTCCGTCGACCCTCACATCTCTCGTTTTGGCTTTGTTGCAGTAGAAAGGAAAAGAAAGAAAGAAAGAAAGAAAGGAAAAAAAGAAGAGGCACGTCCTATCCAAGACTATCTGCTACAACTCGGAACATTGAACAAAGAAATCGCATTCCGCAACAAGCGATACAAGTGGACTTTGGGACAAGACGAGCAAAAATACACCTACGCAGGAAGGATTCCAAACGAAATAATGCATATGAATATGGAGAAATGACACGCTCATTACCCTGATAGCGACACCATCCCTGCCCTTTCATTGTTCAGTCCACAAATTGTCAACCCGAATTCGTACAGAGCCCGCTTTTACATTTTCGGAGGTGTTAGTCATTGCTTAATCCGTCTCTCACTACATCACTTCGGATCATTAATAACCACCAGCATTTCATCCTTGACTTTTATCTACCAGCTACTCCGTCGATCGTGTCTCTTGTTCGAGCAGAGAGCAGCGCACTTACAGACAAATGGCGACTACAATGGAAAAGGTGTGGGAGATTGCCAAAAACGAGGCCAAGTTATGCTACGGTTTCATTCGTCGCGATGTTTCCATGGGCATGCTTCCTATTCCCGTCTTTACCACGGCTTCTCTGCTGTACCGCAATGCATCCGGGGAAGAGATAGCCGTTGCCATAGCCAGTGCGTACCCCAATCTGGCCCGTTTCATTGGAGTGCTGCTAACCTTTCGAAAAGAAACTCTCCTTCTAGGGTTGCTGTATCTCTATTCATTCGTCGTGGGGAACCAAATTTGTGGTGTCCAGGAAGATCAAATCAACAAACCAGACCGTCCCATTGCTGCCGGTGCAACGACTCTTAAAGCAGCCCGGATCCGATGGGCCGTCTTGACCATTCTCTATTTCTCCTATGGCTGCTATCTCGGCGTCGGCATCTGGTCTGCGATGTGGATTGCCATTTCATTCGCTCATAACTTTCTCTCTTTTGGCGATTTTGGTCCCACAAAGGATATGTGCATTGGTTTGGGCTGTATTGCTCAATTGACGGCTGCCTGGTTGATTGGTGGCGCTCCATACGAAGTGGGATGGAATTGGATCAAAATCATCGCACTGTACACCTTGTTTCCCATTCCCCTGCAAGACCTTCGAGATGTGCCTGGTGATTTGGCTGTGGGCAGACGCACCACTCCGATTCTCATGGGTGATATGCCTTGTACGTTCCTCCCTTCATATTTCTAGCTATTCGCACTAACCTGGGCCAGGCCGTATCTACATCTCATTGGGTGTTTTCATCTCCCAGTTCCTCCTTATCAAATACCGCATTTTGGACTACCGCCTTGACTGGTCTACTGTGACACTCTCTTCAGTCCTTGGCTTCCTCGCCCTTACCGTCATTTTCCGACTTTTCGCTTTCCGTGATGTTAAGAGCGATCGCTACTCGTATCGCCTATACACGGTAATTTACCTATTCCAGCCCTTGTCGGCATGCATTACTCTTCGATAATTTCTTTTTTCCTTGTTTTGTCCAGTTTCAAAGATATCCATCCGTGCCTTGTATTTTCCATCGATTTTGATGATGATATGATCTTCATCTCTCGCTTGCATTTTCACTCTGTTTTGGACTAGATAGACTCTCTACATACACAATCTCTCAATTCCTTTCTCTTCTCCCTCCCCCCCCCCCCCCCCCCCCCAAACATCAACCATCCAGAGATTTAATCTCCGTGTACTTGTTCTCGAAAGAGCGAATTCATTTGCATTCTATTTCCGTAGTATCGTTATTGGCGACTGACTATACCACGGTAATTTGATAATAGAGCATTGTTTCAATTAATGTGACCTCCTAATAGTATGTACATAACCTTGAAAATAACTCAACTAGCGAATTAAGGGATTAGTGGTCAATCTTAATCCTGGTGAACCCTGCAGATCAGACATGAACCCTAGTTCCTCTCCCGGCGCATCCATGTTACGCACGTACTTTTACAACAACGAACCACAAAGCAAGAATACAAGAAAGTCACTTCGAAGTCCGCCCCCGTTTAGTTCTAGCTTAGTTTTGTTTTTATTTTTTTATTTTATTTTATTTTTTTTTTCAGTCTATTTCCGTTGGAAAAAGTCTCTGATGTTTCTGGACCTTTGCCAAGATCCGATTGTCCTTATCATTTCGGTGTATAGTGACAGTGATAACCCGTACATGAACATGCATGTCAGAATTGAATTGAACTACATACATTGATGGGCTCGATTACGAGTCATGCAGATTAACTAATTGAGAATAGTATCAAGCTATTGACCCAGTCCCGCGGGTTTTAGGAATATACGTGTGTGGGAGATTGGAATAACATTGGACTGATAGGATGCGGTGCGACCTATCCTACTGCATAGCAAGTAACATCGCATGCGCTTGAACATGAGTTTGACGGGGGCAGATCTAGACTTCATGGCATGTTGTACAAAAGGAATGTCGGATATTTACAAGATTGGGTTCGTTCCGTCCTGTCAATAATGGATTGTTTATGCAACGATCGCTCAGTGGATATAGGTATGGTATGCGGACTGCATCGTCTACTTCATCTAGGTACATTATCAAATGTTACAAGCCATTAGCTGTGAAATAACCTGCGGACTCAAGTAATAATTCGACCGTAAGACATGAAGATATCTTCTCTGCCTGCTAGAAAGGGTCCTCCGTTCATAAGAGTCCTCAGTGGCAGACGCGAGGCCTATCAGTTAAGTCAGTAACCTGGCAACCTTAGAAAAGGGTTGTTTATATCTTAATATTTGCAAACGACAAATAAATAAATATTTTGTACACTTTGATACTACTGTATAAAAAGTGGGACAGGTCGCCGCCCGACCTTTCTATATATTATTTGTCTATTAGACTGCTATTCCATGACCCAATCTTCCAAAAGTTTGATCGATGGTAGTGTCGTAAGCATCTCAAGATCGCTCATAGCCTGCTGAAAGCGAATGAGCGCTTGCTTTTGCGATGACACAATACTCGTCCTGGATTACCAATCAATCTGAGTATATATATAACTATATGCTGGTACCCCGCATCTTCTTTCGACCTCCATCATTTCAAGGTTGAAGAACAATCGACCGAAACACGCAAAGATTATCATAATAGGTCTGGAATGATATAAACCTCTGGAGTGAAGCCTATTAAAACCACAGACATAGATAATAATGCCAGTTCCATTCCCCCCAGCCGGCCATTCCGAGGACGTGTGGCGGAGAGTCCGCGCAATCTTCAACGGGCAGATGGTGGTTGATGCAAATGTTCCTAAACTTGTGTAAGATCCTCAGTATCACGATTAAACAAAAGAGCGTTCGGTATTGACATTGTGCTTGGCAGATGGGAACACTCCTATTTCCCAATCTACTATTTTCAATCTGCCGACATTCGATCGGAATACTTGACTAACAAACAAACGGGCGAAGACGCCGACATATACGATTTGACAATCAACGGGAAATCCTCACCATCCGCTGTTAAACAATTCAAGTCAGGTGACTTGAAAGGCTACTTCAAGATCGAATCTGGCAAAGTCGATGCCTGGTTCGAGGAAGATGAACGTATCTTCGGTCACCCAAAGGACCCGTATAAACGGATCATTATCTTGCAGTCATCAAAAAAGGTTCAGATAGAGATCGATGGCGTGGAAGTGGCTAGCACGTCACGTCCGAAGCTGTTGTATGAGACTGGATTACCGGTCAGGATATACATTCCGCATACGGACGTTCGGTTGGATTTACTGGAAGATGATGTGGACAGGACGTCTTACTGTCCGGTCAAAGTGAGTATTACTTGACCCCCTTATATGTTTGCTACACTAAACACTTGCTTCATAGGGCGATGCCAGCTATTATGTCGTCAAATTACCCAATGGCGACCGGAAACATGGTCTGGCGTGGTGGTACAAGACACCAAAGATAGAGAGCGCAGGGATCGAAGGACATGTTGCGTTTTACGATGAAAAGGTCGATGTGCGGGTTGACGGCGTTTTGAATCAGAGACCGACAACGAAGTTCTCATGACCTTCGACCTGACGACCTTCGTTGGTGGGTGGAAGATGCTATTGCCTGAGTTTCGCAAATTGCCTAATCGGGAAACCGATTTCTAGTTTTGGTAATTTTCTGCTAGCGCTCGTGACGCGGCGCATGAGTGTCCCATCTGTAACCAGGAGAGAAAACGCTTTTCAATAATTGATGAATAACGGTACTGAATTTTCGTAGTTTATCGTTCAAACATCAGTAACTACAGAGTAACCGGCTTGCCAATAAAAGCGGCAGAGAGCGGCTTGGCCGGAGGCTTAGATTGCTTAGAGTTATTAGAGTCCTGCACGATCCATTACCGGCCCTCTGTAATGTCACACTCCTTTAAAAGACCTCGGGAGTCACGGACGTCAACGGAATACCGAGAGTACGGAAACAATAAAAACGCGAGCCGTGATGCTACTAATACCACGCTATCTATATACATAGTTGTAAATGATTGCCTTCATGTTCCGAGGTGTAAACTGCAGAGCTTAGCACAGACTTTCCGTGCGCGCAGCTCGGAGGCAATAGCTACATTGTTATGGACCGGTGGCGGCCATGTGGAGCAGAGGCTTAAGTAGTTAACAAATCCAACAAATTGGCACGATTTTTGGTGCGATTGACATTTCCCTTTAAATGATATGGCCAATGAGATGGGATTTCCATCATACTCACTCCGCGCGGTCCCTGAGCGAGGGATCTAGTTTCTAGCCATGCATACAATATTGCGCATTTGACCCGCCAAAGGAACGGCCAACGAGTTACGACTGGATGAAGAGAGAACGGACGAATAACTTGGGGCAGTTGGAAAAAAAGAATTTTGGAAAAGGAGTCTGCACTGGTAAAAGGGGAACGAGAGATCTACATGAAGTCGTCATGATTTACGTGTTTGCTACAATTTCGTCAGAGGGATTCTTTTCCGAAACTCTTTCCTGATGCTTTTCTGTGCTTGGCTTTTGACGTGCCCCTCCTCTTTTTCTTTGAACTGGACTTGGTCATTCCTTTTGCTACGTCTCAGAGCGTTGCAGACTATCTCTCATCTGCATTTGCGACAGGGAACAGACGTTACTCTACAGCAGATCAAACGCGACACCAAATAAAAGTATAGACGATACCACTAATATTAATACCCACGAGTGCTTATTTGGAGCCGGTTTTTTAGACGTCATCTTTGTCGACTATTCATAGAGAATACATATCATTTCGGAGAGAAAATTACGGACAGATTTTCTACATGAAGAAGCGCGCGCCATAGCGTAACAAAGAAATAAACCAAGTAAGCCCGGCAGAGAAGGAGCAAATGAGAAACAAACTGACAAAGCATCATTACTTTAGTTTGACTTGTCGCATATGCTGTTGAACATACGAGGTTGAGGCTGTTGAGGCTGTTGAGGCCTTGAACATATGACTACCACACAATACACTTAATTCACTCTGAGCGAAATAACCTTAAACCATGAGCCATCTCCGAATCAGACCGCTAGCCGGCATCCTCGTCCTACTCTGCATTTTATACGTTTTGGTTTCGAACATCTTTAATTTCAGTCGCATCTTCTCCAGTCCGCACTCGGGGATCTCATTAAGCCAGTCGGCCATCAGAACAGCATACTACAACCACACAATAAACCGGACGCACGAAGCAGTGATTCCACGCAAGATTCATCAGATATACCACGATTGGTCGGGTCAAGGGGGGAATGTACCACATACCGCGCAGTGGATGAGGTTAAGGGATAGTTGCATTAACCGCAATCCGGGTTGGGAGTATAAAGTATGGCCATTTACGTCAAGTGTATTGAAATAGGATAATGACTAAGGATTGGATGCACAGTTATGGAGCACGGCGGAATCTAGGGAATTTCTTCAAAGAGAGTATCCGTGGGTTCTGCCTATATACGACAGCTATCGGTATCCCGTTCAGCGTGTGGATACGCTGAAATACTTTATCATGAGGCATTACGGTGGTATCTATGTTGACATGGACAACGTATGCTCGTACTGACTTTGTTCTTGTCATCATTTGAGATAGCCGTTAACAAATGCGATAGGGCTGCCTCGAATCTCTCGAACCACTCCGCTACTATCCGGCCTTCGTGACCGACGGTATTGAAGGCCCCCTTTTCATCAACATCCTGGGCGCCGTGCCTCATCATCCCTTCTACGAATATCTCACCAATAATTTATGGACCTACAACTTGTTCTACTATCCGCTCCCTTATCTCACAATTAGCTACAATTCTGGCCGATGGTTTTTCACGTCTATGTGGGAGAAATATCACGATAGAGTGAATTGGATGAATTGGAATCTGATTCATTCTGCTGGGGAAGGCGCCGATCAGATCCATGCATCGAAAATAAACGAGAATCAACTCTATCGTGTCGTTATGGAGAGTCGCCGGGGCGCCGAACCATGGGTATTTTGGAACGAAGGCGCAGGGTTGACATGGCAAGATTGGGATTACTCGATGTTTTCTTCTATCGGACAGGATGCAGCAAAAATAATACGGATTGCTACTGCGGTGACGATTAGCCTTTCGATACTGACTCCACTGGTGATTTGGAGATGTTGCTGTAGAAGTAGAAAGGCTAAGCATAATACTACGGGAGGATTGAAGACGGTTGCAGCGTTACTTACGCCGGTTTTGTCGCCAGTTTTGGGGTCGAGGGAGAAGAGGGCTGATTACTTCATCAAGAAAGGTCATGATATAGTATGAAGGTCGCATTCGTTATAGCCTCTTGTTTCATTTGCGAATCTGAAATTTGTTGTTTTACAAGATATCCCTTGCTGCATGTTGTGATTACTGTTGTGGGAGCGTTGGCTTCTATACAAAACCCGATGACAAGTCTCTATATTCACATGACAAAAATATTCTCACTATAGTGCTCATTGGTACTTATCCTTCTGTGCTTGTAACGCTTGAGCTAATAAACCCGGATACCATCGTTGCGCTACATCTTGATGACTGGTGATACGTGCAATCAGTGTGCCTTCGCCAATGTTGCCATTAAACATCTGGTTGAATGTTGCCTCGGCATCGGACCGCACTTTTTCATCTTTGACAAGATCCTTGATATGTTGTGGAATGCTTATATTAATCTTCTCCATGCCCAAATCGAGGCTGACGCCCTGAAAAATTGCAAATGAGTATCGCGGACCCAGTGAGTTACCCTGTGCATCCTTATAGTTCTCCGCGCGGAGGTTCACGCGATGCGTCGTTGCTGTACATACGCCACCGGTGATAGCCTCGAGTGCGCGGCCGATATTGATTACCAGGGTACCGGGGATGGGTTTCACAGGCAACCATGTGCCGGCTTTATTTTGTACCTCAAGGCCAGTATGAGGGGTGCCCTGCATGAGGAATGTTAAGAAACAAGAGTCTTTGTGCGGACCAACTCCCTGTACATCTTCGTTTGCTTTACTGTTTATTGGTTCTGGATATTTTATCAGTTTCAATTTGTTCTGCTGAGGATAATCAAAAAACTGGTCGAAAGCGGTGGGCGGCAAATCCAGTGCTTCAGCAACGAGTGATTTGAATGACTCTGCGAGCTTATCAATATGGTCCATGTAGCTTTCTATGGCAGCACGGAAATGCGGCAGTGCTTTTGGGTCAGGCCACTGCATATGTCAGATCTGGCCACATCATGAGAAATTTTGGACAACCATACCTGGTTAGGACCTCGAAGGTTGCGGTAAAGCGGTTCCTCCGGACCGGGAGCAGGAAGTTCAGTTGCAAACTAGATATACAGGCCAATTAGTAATAGAAGAGAAAGGAGGGTGCGATGGACGCACATCGAACTGTTCTCTATAATCATTTTTCAATGCAGTGATTTCCTGCCCTAAGCGTGCATAGCCCAGGAAATGTTTACTGTTTACCATCTCTATTTCCAGCTTCTTCTCCAAGGGCAAATTGAACAATGCAATTGACTGTTTGGTAAATTCGCTTTGCACATCATCTGGAACACCAGTATTCTTCAGATAGAAGAAACCAACATTGACAATTGCTGCTTTTAGCGCCTTCAAGAATGCTGGTCTGGTGGACGGTGAGGCAGCTTCAGCATAGTCTATCACTGGAACAGACGTAAACGCCCCTTCTTTGACTATATTGTTCGTGGTAGCTCCGTTCGAGCTGAATGAAGCCGCTTTATTTATCTAGAGTAATGATAAGTTAACAGTCCGCCTATCACGCACCTTTATGCTTACCGGGACGTACCAACTTCTTGAGAAATGTCTTTCTCTTTTCCCATAGAGTCCCAGCATTCAGTGAGAACTCGTAATTGTGACCACCACGCGGCAGGATAGCCGAATCAACTTCAGGTGCATTCGTGAACCTGGAAACTAAGTTATCGAAGATGGGACGAGCTTCTTTTTCGTTCCCCCAGACGATCTCTGATTCAGCACAGAGGTACTGGACAGGAACCCTAATGGCTGGGTAGACTCTATTTACCAAGTAATCGTAAAATTCATCAGAAGAAAACTCTCGGATCTCAGATTTGATCCCTATTCGCTACACATTAGTTTCTCATGGAAATAGGCGACAGCGGAACAAATAACTCACCTGGCTCAAATACTTGTGCAACGAGCTCCGGTTCCAAAGCATCCAGGTTTAACCATTCCACTTCACCCATAAACTTCCGGATATTCTCAGGATTAGTCTCGACGACATATCGTGGATTGGATGGTTCTGGATCAGGATCAACGAGCAAGATTTTCCTGTCCGGCACAGGCGCACAACCCAATGCGCTAACACCTAACAGTGGCAGTCGGTCTTGAGCTTCGGCGGTGATCGACAATGAAAAGGCGCCACCAAGCGAATGGCCGAACAGAACAATACCGCCGTTGCAATGCCTTGCCGACGATTTCTCGGTGTATACTTTCTCGATGAAGTCGATGAATACGGGAATCGAATCGGTCATCGGTTTCTCTGAGGCGGGAATGGCATTACCGGCGTAACCAGGGCGAGAAATATTAAGCACGTCATGGCCGAGGCTGTGGAAGTTTTGCACGACCCTTTTATATCGTTAGATTCTTGTCGATTCTTCCATCACCTTTTCCGGGCAGGGAGTCATGGAGGAAGCGTACGAAACAGCAGAGTTGTCAAAGTAGGCAGCAGTCGTACCACCGCCGTGAAGCAAGACGACTAAGGGCAGAGCGCGGTCTTGGTCGCCCCGCTTGAACAGTCCATATAGTTGCAACCCATTCTTCTCGAATGGAATTTTTTCATCAAATGTTGTCGCCATTGCTATGAAAATAGGACCGAAGGAATAGACGTGGTTAGAAAAGAAAATGAAGAGGTGAAGGAGTCATGGATGTCCCCGCATTCATGGTCAGTAATTGTTTTGATCACAGCTATTATCAGTCGGACCTGTTAGTGCCGATTCGGCAAATCACACCATTTGGGGGGAAATGGTGCTGATTTCTTTTCCTCTCTTTCTTATCTTCCTTTTTTGCGAGCAAAATGCTATTCCAACATAAGAAATTGTCTAAGATGACTTGTCGCCGCAGATAAATATACAAGTGCACAATCCGAATGTAGAATGAATAGCCCAGGGAATAACAACAACCCTAACCCTGACCCTCATACCATCCCAAACTTCCGAAACGGGCTTTTCTTGACATGCATCAGTAGCCCTATTGAGTGTTGGTTTCAAGGTGATCGTACGTACGCACTACCGGACGACCTTATCTAACTCGATTTCAGATATTTACATACAAACTCAAAAAATCCTACATGTCCACGTGCTCTGAGACAGAACTGACAAATTAGGTAGCTGTCCACCCCCGCCGGAGTTTGTCCTCGAACGATCATATACCAGTTTAGGACTTGTAGTTACAAGTCGTGCGATTTTGGAACGATGAGATTATATCCGGTCAGCTTCAAGTATTCTCGTGGCGCCTGCAATCATGCATGGGTTATACCGGCACTCGTTTGTCCTTGAGACGAAAGAATAAGTCGCCGAATAAGCAAGCATGATGATTTACAACCGTTACCTATTATATTTTTGATATGCCAGTCATCGCTAACCATACTCCGGCCTCGATCTCCACTTTGCGCTCCGGCATAACGGGGGAAATCTGGGGTAAGCAGCGCTTACACTGAACAGGAAATCATCGTGCAGCTCCTTCTGAATGACTAGTCAAGTCTGGACTTGACTTAACTTATCTACCAAGCTTTATTGGTTGTAATAACAAGCTGGGGTACGTTCTGGGGATATTTATCCCCATCTTCATTG
Organism: Talaromyces stipitatus ATCC 10500; assembly: GCF_000003125.1. Classification (NCBI taxonomy): domain Eukaryota; kingdom Fungi; phylum Ascomycota; class Eurotiomycetes; order Eurotiales; family Trichocomaceae; genus Talaromyces; species Talaromyces stipitatus. The sequence goes on along the minus strand of NW_002990115.1, from coordinate 4,450,699 downwards.
TTCTCCGGCGGAGTTGTCACTCATCTAGGTCGCCTGCTCAGTTATTTAATGACTCCCCGCCCAGCATTTTTGATATTCTGCTATAGTGAACCAACTGCTCATGTCTACTGCTTATTCACTTTGATGAGACTCATGAGCTGTCATTTCGAAGCAAAATTTTGGACTGATATACACCCCCCAGCTCAGCCAAAATGACAGCGACGGGCAACGAAGTAATCGGTTTGACAGATCGAGAATTGAAGAATTTCTCTTTGGATGATCCTGGATCCGTCAATCTTATTCTTCATGCACAAGAGAGCGATGCGGCTGATCGAAAATTGACGATTCGTCAAGCCTTGGCTAAATACCCTAAAGCTGTCTTTTGGGCTATGTTCCTCTCAACAAGTCTCATTATGGAAGGATACGATGTCGTTATAGTAAGCTATATCCATACCTTTTTTCCTCTTTAAAATGCGACAGATCAGCCACCGAAGACATAGCACTAATGTTGATTTCATCTAGATCACGTCGTTCTATGGCCAATCTCAATTTCAGAAACGCTTTGGATCCTTCTCCCCAAACACTGGAACTTGGTCCATTTCTGCTGAGTGGCAGTCAGGACTCAGCAACTCATCCTCAGTTGGCCAAATGTTTGGACTCTTGCTCAACGCCTATGCCCAGGACAAATTCGGTTGCAGACACACAATGATGTTTTTCATGGCATGGATGGCTGTCATGATCTTCATTCCGTTCTTCGCGCCCTCTCTTTCCGTTCTAGCATTTGGAGAAGCCATGTGTGGAGTATCATGGGGAGTTTTTCAAGTAGGGTACCCATTTAATTCCTGCTTTTACATTCTCCCAATGTATCCTATACTGTTATGGCTAGGCCACAGGCTCACATCATCCTCAATAGACCCTTTCCACTACTTACGCATCCGAAGTTGTCCCAACGGTGTTGAGGCCATACGTAACCGCTTATGTCTGCATGTGCTGGGGTGCTGGGATTTTACTATCTTCTGGCGTCGTTCGTGCAGTGGCTGGAATTGAAGGCGATCTTGGTTGGAGATTACCCTTCGCTATCCAGTGGGTCTGGCCAGTTCCTCTTTTCATTGCAGCCTACTTTGCACCAGAGTCTCCATGGAATGCTGTTCGGCGAGGGAAGATTGATCTTGCACGGAAGAGTTTGATGCGTCTCCGTGAAGATTCTCCCGCGAAAGAGAGAGAGGTTGAAGCAACGCTTGCATACATCCAGCATACTACACAGCTCGAAATGGAAGAAACCGGAGATGCCAGCTTCCTAGAGTGCTTTCAAGGGGTGAACTTGCGACGAACTGAAATCGTGAGCTTGTTCTTAGTGACCTGCAAACTTCATGAGTAGTGCTAACAGCGAACATTTTACAGAACTGCGTGGTGTGGGCGGCACAAATCCTCTCTGGTAATGCTATCCTCGGTTACTCTGTCACCTTTCTAGAAGCAGCAGGGTTTTCCGAGATTCAAGCCTTTGACTTGAATATCTCGCTTTCGGCATGCTATATAATTGGGGGAATAATTTGTTGGCTCTTATTCCCACACCTAGGAAGAGCTACAATCTATATGGGAGGGCTCACATTCATGTTCTTTTGCCTCGTCGCGATCGGCGGCCTGGGATTCTCGCACAGCAAACATGCCGACATCGCCGTGGGAGTTCTCCTGGTCATATCGACGCTTTGCAATATGATAACAGTTGGACCAGCCTGTTATCCAATCGTGGCGGAAACTCCTTCTGGAAGATTGCGATATAAAACGATTGTCATTGGACGATTTGTGTATAATCTTACCCAGATATTCAACAATTCAGTGACACCGCGCATGATTCAAGCGTCAGGTTTGTGTTTTCTGCTATATGAACGCAAGTGAAGTTTTAATTGCTAACTTTTGGACTATTTTCCATTTAGCGTGGAACTGGGGCGCAAAGGCAGGTTTATTCTATGCAGGAACCAATCTTTTATGCAACATATGGTGCTGGTTCCGACTCCCTGAAACCAAGGACCGTAGCTTTGGCGAGATCGATCTTTTGTTTGAGAATCACGTTTATGCTCGGAAGTTCAAATATATAAAAGTGGATCGTAAGTTTATTCTAGTCGATGTGTCCGGGTCATTTTTATGACCCTCATGTTCTTGTTTGACGCCGAGCTAATGACCACCCTTCTAACAGAGTTTGCCCATCAAAACTTTGAAGAGAGTCAATTCCATGAAGAGAAAAATGGTGCGACTCATGTAGAGAATGAAGTCGTCTAAGGAGCCTTGGATGGGCCTTCGTTGATTTGGACATAATTCGCATCTGGTGCTGTTTAACATGTACATTTTTACATTTACTAGGGGGCTACATTAGCTTTCCCATATATTTGTACCTGGTATTAATCCATCCATGAATATGTTTGTTTCTACGGTTTTTAGTTAGAAGGAAGGTAGTCGCAGTGCTGAAATCGACTTTCGCAGAGATCTAGAGAATGGAATATCATTCATTGTAAGGGGGATAGAAACCACACAAGTCAAGTCTCACATACAACCAGGAAATGTGACAAGTTGATATGCACAGGAATTATTATTAGTAGCAAATGTTTACCAAAAGAGAAATAAATACTGAAATATGACTAGTCAAGGATACAGCAAACGACGAAGAACTACTTCGGAGGAGACGTGCATAGACCGCGTTGAAACAGCTTCACACTCTGGACCGACAAACCTCGAGTATCACCTTCTCCCCAAGTCGACTCCCAAGCAGAAGACGCATTGTAGAACTGTGCCATAGCCGTATCCGATCCATCAATCCATGGTTTGCTGCCATATCCATCTCTGTTTATCTACGGTCAGTACCGGAATAGAATCCGAGGGTTGCGATCGAAGCACTTACTCAAAATATGAGTTTGTAGATCCCACAGCAACATTAAGAATGAGATAGAATGCTTGGTCGAAAGGAGTATTATATCGTTTCGTCCCCGACCAAGGATCAAGCTAACAATGGCGCATAATGTCAGTCGCGAGCTTATAATAAGTTATAATTGGGTAAGAATTGGCTCACAGGAATAGATCCATTCACACTCATGGTAGCAAACTTTCCTCTTTCGTACATAGTGCCATACTTCTTGCCAAAAGGGATGTACATCGATTGCTGGGAATGGATGTCAGTTCCGCTCTTTACTCCTTGACATCACGGTTGTTAGACTATAGATGTAACTTACTGCCAGGCGACTGTCCACCCAGGTGTAGATGTACTCGTCACTCCATTCCATTCCAAAGGTGTGATAATCGTCTGAGTAGTCCCCCCTCGTCATATACTTCACACCATTGGTACGCCAAAAAGCGTCCAAAACCGGGTTGGGTGCCCAGTGAAGAGTACCTCCGACAAGATTTCGACCACCCTCATATCTTTTCACAAGAGAAAGGTTAGAATAAGTGACATCCTTGTGCTCATGTTTCGGTTTGAAGATGCTTACAATCGTCCATCATTGCCCTTGGACTCCATGATATCAATTTCGCCACTAAGCGGCCATGCACCGTACATATCCTCCTCCGGCATCATCCTATAAGTTGTACGTTAAAAATAATAATCGACCCATTATGTGTAGGTAACAAGTCAGGTTAGAACTAGGTTCGGCCCGCGGGATCGGAAAATTGCGATTAGGGCTATGGAACATACCAGATTGCGGGCCATAACCAATCACCCCGTGGTAATTTCGCCTTGACCTCTACCTTTCCATATGTAATATTGTGCTTTCCCTTCGTTGTCAATCGCGCACTTCTGACAGGATTGATCATAGTGGCCTTGGTGATATTGCTGACGCGGACACAATCGGCCGCATCGTTCGCGGTACAGACACCCTGCGAGGTGAGATTCAACGTGTACCCGTTAAACAACTGCTCGGTAGTGATATCGGTGACATCTTTTGTGATCGTGGGCACGATGTGCAATCCTTTCTCGTTTGTATAAGCGTTTGCGGGGTCATTGGTGGTCCAGTCGAATGAACCAACACCGAATCCGCCCACCTGGATTTCGTAGTTCCAGTCATTTTCGTTGATTCCGTTGAGAAAGTCGTCTTCGAATATGAGGCAGTACTAGTAACCTGAGCGTTAGGATATATTCCGAATGCGACATAGAACTTATGAGTATTATAGATCGGGGAAGATGGGTAAGAAATGAAGCAGAATGGCAATTGGATTAAGGAGCGAGAGCAAAGCAAGTACAAAACTGTCAGTACTTACTGGAGGATTTTCCACACTCGCCCAACCTGAATAGATGATATATGCGCCTATGCCTAATCCTACTACAGTGAGTCCGATAAAGAAAATCTTATCCCATAGCATGCGAGGGTCTTTTTTAACGGTCCATGGCTTGTCGTATTCTCCTATTAGTCGGGCGGATTTGAATTTTCTCTGCCTAAGAGGTTTGGACTCTAAAATAAAAACAGTGTAAGTGTCAAAGGAACCCTGCAGATAGACAAAATGTGATTTTGATTTACTAAGAGAGTAGGAGGTGCTGGGTAGGAGTGTAGTACCTGTAAAGATAGAGTACTGCTGCGCTGAAGAGATAATAGATCTTTGATCATGAGGAGTAGAAAATGGATTATCAAATAGGTAGTCGTGAGTAATATTTTCCTCGCTTCGAGAATGATATTTCTCAGTGGTGATGGAAACCGCTGATTTCTCCATTGTTGCTACAGAGAAGTCCTCTTTCTGTGTATATTTCTTTCTGGCCGGTAAGCCCTAATTTGACAGCAGAATCGAGGAAGGTAACATGTTTTAACATAAGAAAATAAAATCTATGTCTAGGTCTATGGCAGCTAGCTAGTATTGTCCATTTGTCTGGACCATTTCTCCTCGCTCAAGATTGCCAAAAAAAAGTTTCTGATTTAAATGTAAACAGTCGCATACGGAAGCTGTCTTTTTTGGTCGGCCGTTCCCCAAGAAGAGTAATACGGAGTAAACACACCCAAAAATGGAAAGCAACGCTAATGAACCCTGTTACTCTGTAGCCGTATCAGTAGTTGGCTCTAGGAGACACTATCGGGGTGTTTAGGAAGTTCTCGGCTTACCGCTAGGTGACCTGGCCGAACGTGGCTGACACCAAGTGGATGATGTACCGAGATAGAACCACAGTATCTAAGTGTATAGATAGCCATGTGCCGAAAGAGACCAATCGAAAAGCATAATACGAGAGATACTGTGTAGCGTGCATTTTCGCTGCATTGAAACTATTACACAGAATATGGTGCCATGTACACATGTCTTGACGCTTGGTTTTATGGTATTATTGACCTGTACCACGTTCGAAGTATTATCTAACTTTCCATGGCCAGACCTGTAACTAAGTTATGGCGTATGTGATGATTCATAGGCTTGTGATTGTCTTTTCAAACTAAGCCTGCAGGTCCCAGGATCTGAGTCTGTTCAAGAGCCACAAAGATTAGAATCACGAGTCCAATAGGAAGGTCCCATGTCTCGCTAAGATTAGACATGTATAGTACCGTTACTAGAGTCGAGCCTGAAAACTACATAGTGACAAAAGAAATAAGGAAACAACTCTAAAATCTAGAACCATATACCAAAGTTAAAAACAGCAAAAGTCGTTATCAGCGCTTGTAGTCCGGATTTCCACGAATTAAGTTTATACCCGGCACCAGTGGAACCAGAATTCGTAGGGCTAGAGCCAGATGAAGACGAACTCGGAGAATTACCAGTGGCTGCACCACCCAGATACCAGCTTCCGATGTCTGTGAGCTGACCATCCTGGGTCAACATTGCCGCGTTCGGCCCAACATTAGAGACTGATGACCGGAACGACCCGAAGTATGAGTATCTTTCGATATAATCCAGCCGATCAAAGTACTCGGCTGATGTTTGGAAGAACGATTGGGTGGTCTTTAAATCGGAATGTGGAAGTGCGTATTCTGTTATCCAAATTGAAGTGTTTGGATAGCTATGTAACCATCAATCAGCATTCTCTAGGCAGAGGGTCAACAAGAGTGTATATTACAGTTCACCACGTACCTTGCAACTACCTGGCCGATATAACTCGCGAGGCCCTGGAAATCTCCATACCAATGCAAGGGAATAAAGTCAACCGTGCAATTGGTCCCTAAGGATGTGCAATTCGTGAAAAACTGGCTTAACCAACTGAGTCCATTTTGGCTTCCTGTCACAGAGGGAGCGCCGATCTTTATACTTTCATTCCGCAGAGGCTCAATGTCTTTTATCCAGATGCTGGCAGCGTCAGCTGGAGAAATCTCGCTCCCGCCTGTTGATGCTGATCCATCTGGTTCATTGAACGTTAAGATATGAGTTATGTTTCGGCCCGCTGTCATCTGCGATCTAATCTCTGAAGCAAATGCCGAGCTGTTTGCAGATCCCCAAAGCATTGGCACAAACTCGAACTCCGCCTGGGAGCGATTTGAGTACGCGTCTATAGGTATGTCCGTGTAGTCATAGTACCACGTCAAATCTGAGTTACCTTCAACCCATATCTGATCGTCGGACGAGTGTTCCGAAGAGATGTAGACGAGACCCCGTTTGCTTGAAGATTGAAATTTGGTGGTTCCTGAAACATCCAGAGATAATGCTACTCGTGCGATCGTCACAGCAGTCAGGATCTTCGACATGGAGGTCCTCATTTTCCTTTAGTCGTGTGAAAAGACATCAAAAGATATGCTCCAAAAGCTGGAATGATCGATCTGGGTAGCGAGGTTCGCATACCTATGTATTTCACCATGAGATATTTCTATTTTTTTCCCCATAAGTCTTTAAAAGTATCTTCATGAGTATTTGGTATCCACCAAATCCACTATCTTTACTTTCTTGTACTTAGTAGCGCGTCTGGGCAACATCCAGGATAAGGCTGGACAACACACAAGTCGTCGGCTAAAAAGTCGTGAAAGCGCTTGCATGATCCTTGGCTCCTTAAGCAGGATATCTAATCATCTAGTTAGCGCACGGATCTGATAGTGCCTAATCCTAATTATCCCATAGATGGGTCTAGTTTACCGAGAGGCTAAAGCCATGTCGTTCCTGAACTCATGCGTCCAGGTCTATTGGCTGGTTGGTTGCCACAACGGCCCAAGCCAAAAAGATATTTTTACTGACAGGAACTAACCAAAGTCAAACCAGCAGCCTTCCTCTAAGCCAACGTCGGATGGCTTGGTTCGAGATAAGAACCGGATGATCGTGGCTAAATATACTCGTACATTGCTATTCGTTCATTTTTGTCACCGGGAGGTCACTCTCAGATGTCTCTTGCATAAATTACACATACCAAGCACTTCGTGTATGGTACAACTCCCACCAAAAAGCGTCTGGCCATATTAGTCTTCAGCTATTTCGTTAAAAACAGCCGACCTATCATACCCAGTCCTCTTTAGTGCCAATAACACGAATCCATACAGAGCACCCCTGTCGGCCACGTTATCTACCATGCTGAAAAGCTTCAATCCTCGCCTTGTCCCCTCATCTGATGCATGACAAAGCTAAGGCGATTCTTGCCTGGCTTAATGTGGCTTCCCTTGGAATTGGAACTAATGGTTCCACAACAGTATTCAGTGCACAGGCTGCGACTAGCTACCAGTCACTAGATAACACAATGGAGTGGTTCCCTTAGTTTGGTACATGGTTACCGAGTGCAGTGTCTCGTACGAACTCGGTTTTGTACTAATTAGGTCTTACAATTAGACTACAAGAAAAGGTAAATGTAGGCGAGAATTCTAGCTCTGGAGGAGAAGAGTCTAGCTGTAACGAGCAGTCATGCAGCTGCTACAGCTTTTTCTTGCTCACTTCACTTATAGCTCAGTTAGCGCCAGAATTTTTCCAGAGCGTGAAAACTCTCTGCATCCCAAGTCCTTTCGAGGAAGAGACTTCTTCCCATTCTCACATTAGGATTCTCTCTTTGTTCGCGCAGTTATCACAGCCTTCAAAAATGAGTTTTGCGGTGCCATCCAAAGACATGGATAGCTCTTCCAGCGAAGGTTCTGTCCAGCATCCTGCTCCAGCTGCACGTCCTAGGATGTCTAGATCCCAAACCTCGAAGAGCTTATTTCTGGGCATGAAGGATGTAGACAGTTATACACGTTCGGTGACAGTGAGTCTATAACTATTAACTTTTCAATTCCAAAACTAACAATGGATTTCAGATGGCGCAATTCCTCTATCGTCGGTTTCAGGAGAAGGGCTGGTTGCTACCCGACCCAGCTGCGAGACTCACTTCTGCTTTGGGAGTCATCCTACGTGTTGAGCCTGAAACCGACGAGGAAGTCAAATTTATCTCAAGACCGGATGATACTGATTCTAAACTGCAACTGATTAGTGCAAATCTGGGGCTCGAGGCTCTCTTCACCATGTCGTCAGATATTACAGCTTTGATCTTCAAGCGCATTGGGAAGAACGATTCAGAAGTGACTTTATCACCCCACAATATTACCGTTCCCGTTGTGGACTCATTTAGTGCGCTGGCAGCGGACAGTTCAAACGTAAGAAGACGAGATTTCTGCTGTTTTTCGAGACAAGAGAAGGCCGTCTTGATTTGGACAAATTCTCCCGATGAGCTTATGACACACGGCATTGAAATAGAGACTAAGCTTATGGGTTCGGTATGTCATCCCAAATTCTGTGAAGTTCTTAATGCAGTACCCAAAGGCTGATTGGCTGCAAAGATATGGGGAACCATGATGGTCTCAGGAACGCAAAGTCCTCGACCCAGTCGCCCCTTCACAATGACTGGACCAGGAGGTCTGACCCCATACCAACATCGAACGCCCAGTGTAATCTCAGACAGTCCTAGTGGGACTTACACGCATTCGAACGAGAAGAATCTTGTGGTCCTCGACGAGGTTGATCTTACTGCTGAAGATGAAGAATCAAAGAAGCCAGTCGCTCGTCCATTTTTGCTCTCTCACTCTGTCATGGTGGGCCTCGCCATGTGTCTATTGATGGTCATTGAATGTTTCGCGGTTCGCTTGATTATCATCGAAATTAAAGCGCTCGGGACTTCAATGCTTCCTCGTCTTGGCCTTCTGGCACCTCTCCCTATCTTCATGTTCTTTACTCTATTCTTCACGATCGTCATAGTTGGCACGGCTTTCCAAATGTTCGGACCCATGAATGACGTTAAATTCGGCAACTCGCGCTTCTACAGCTCACAACCTCCAAATCTCAAGCGACATCCGAACTATCAATTCCCCCACGTCACCATTCAGATGCCTGTTTACAAAGAGGGCCTCAAGGGTGTTATTATTCCGACTATTGAAAGCTTGATGCCTGCTATCCGTCATTATGAATCCCTCGGTGGGACAGCCAGTATATTCGTTTGTGAGGATGGTATGCAAGCCGTCACCCCCGAGGTCGCTGATATGAGGAAGAAGTTCTACAAAGCCAACAACATTGGGTGGTGTGCTCGCCCACCCCATGGTAAAGACGGCTTTGTGCGAGCTGGAAAATTCAAGAAAGCATCAAATATGAACTATGCACTAAGTTTCAGTCTTCGTGTTGAGGATGAGCTATTGCGTTTGATGAAGCTGAAGGCAGATGCAGAAGAAAGAAGTCAGGAGTCTTTATCGATTGAGGAGGAGGAAGAGCTCTATCAGCAAGCTTTGCAAACCGTCCTCGAGGGTGACGAAGGCAAGACCTGGGCTGAGGGAAATATCCGTATGGGAGAGATCATATTGCTTATTGACTGCGATACACGAGTAGTAAGTCTACCGCGTATCTGATAGAATACCTTTATGCTAATGTGGACGCTAGCCTGCCGACTGCCTCTCTCTTGGAGCATTGGAGATGGAGGAAAGTCCCGAAGTTGCTATCATCCAACATGCATCTGGGGTCATGCAAGTGATCCACAGTTTCTTCGAGAATGCTAGTAAGTGTAGACAACCGTCTATAGCAGGTTCAAGCTCATAATTTTCCAGTCACCTACTTCACGAACCTCGTTTACCTGCTTATAAGATTTTCGGTTGGTAATGGTGATTGCGCGCCATTTGTTGGACATAATGCCTTTCTTCGATGGAAGGCCATTCAAAGTGTCTCCTTCATGGAAAACGGTATCGAGAAGTTCTGGTCGGAAAGTCATGTGTCAGAAGATTTTGATATGTCGCTGCGCCTGCAGACTGCGGGATTCGTTGTACGTCTTGCAACTTACGGTATGTTTACTTTTATGGGTACCTTCCAAGTACTTTTTTTTTAGGCGTACTATGTCTAATCTCTTGCAGATAAGGGGGAATTCAAAGAAGGCGTATCTCTGACGGCTTTTGATGAGCTTTTGCGGTGGGAAAAGTATGCATATGGCTGTTCTGAGCTGGTCAGTCACATTAATATCCTTATTCTGCAGGATATCTTTGTTCATCTGCTAATGTTCGAAAGATCTTCCATCCCGTCTATCAATGGATTTATCGTGGTCCTTTTACCGAGCTGTTCCGTCGCTTTCTTTGGTCGAATATGAAGGTATCCGCAAAATTTACAATTCTTGGTTATATCGGAACCTACTATGCTATTGGTGCATCTCTTCCCCTATCCATAGCAAATTATTTCCTCACAGGTTGGATTGCAGCGGACCTGGATCACAGCTATCTTCCTAGTTGGGATATGTTGTGTGGTACGCTTTTCATCTTCGTCGTTGTCAGCCCGATTGCCTTCGCGTGGTATAGACATCGATTGGGCGATAAAAAGTTCCTCTGGGCTCTGATAGAGGCATTCATGTGGATGCCCTTCTTTGGTAAGTCGTTGCTGAACTTGTGGCCTAATATCGTGTTTTCAGTACTAACATATACTCACTTAGTCGTCTTCTTCGGGGGCGTATCCTGGCATATCTCGTATGCTCTCCTAGCTCACATGTTCTGCCTCCCCATTGAGTGGTCCTCAACAGCAAAGGAGCTGGAAGCTGGTGGCTTCTTCGTTGGAATGGAGAGAGTATTCAAGGCCTTCAAGATGGTGCTGCTCTTCATGGCTTGCATGACTGCGGGTCTGATCTATTTAGCGCAGTTTGCTCCCTATGGTTGGAAGATTAGTGCGTGGACATCCATTCTACCAGTGGCTAACCAGATAGTTGGTCATGTCTTGTTGCCTGTTATGACCATTTTGCTTTAGATTCGTTGGTTTCTGGTTAATCTGAGCTATCGACTATTAATACTTTTCATTCTTTTTCATTAGTTCTTCTTCAGGATTAAATAGGCATATAGTGTATACGAGACACCTAATACACCCTAGGCCATTATAAAATTACTTACATATTACTCCAAGTGTGTAACTAGGTAGCGCATAACACTAATTCTTGATATCATTAGCAATGTGAACGTCATATGGCCCCTGAATGTCATTTTCCAGCATTGGCTTCATGAGATCAGTGATCCATGGATATGAACTGCTGGTCGAAATTATTGGTCCCTTCAAGTTGTCACTGCTAGAAACATCTCATTGTAGTACTCTTATCGTAGTACTAATACTGTACCGGCGGGACATCCCGTAGTCGGGCTTTCGTCAAGTTATATGTAAACTTGGAAGGTGCTGCAGTTTCTCTAATGTATCTGTATTCCAAGTATTGTCAGAATATATACACATGAGCACTACCTAAGTAGTAAGTACGGATTATCTAAAGTCCATGTGTTATCCTAGGTGCCAATATAATGTCCTCGTCATATTCCCTTCGCTTTGTAAATAATCAGTCATGTGCATAAAGGGGTGAGGAGTGCCTTGGTATCTAGCGTTGGTCAACAATGATCAGTAATTCAAGAAGTTAGAAGTCTTAGAAATAGTCTGGCCTACAGTGTTCAACTTTGTTGAAATCTGCATATGATAAATCTGGCTATATTGCAAATAGATGGAGGTGGAGAAGATGATGAGGAAACTCGATTGGTCGTCTCGGTCATTCCGAGCGTGGGTTGATGATGCGTGCAGCATATCCGGAGAGATTAAGTTAGTTTGCAGTTGATGAATAATATGCCATTAGGCTAAAATGACTTTCTCTCCGAGAATCAAACTCTAATTCTGGCAAAAGCTTTCTTGTCTCCTGAATACTCGTTAGTTGGGTATGCTTTTCACCAGCCGGCTTTTGAGGGCAGGCGATTCCTGGAACAGCCCCTTCCTTTGCGAGCCGCCATCTGTAGCTTAGCAGCCCTACAGTTTGATCACGATGAGTCAGAGGAGTGCTTCAATGGGGAAACCGGCAGGGATGTATCCAACCGATTGGCACTTATCGGCCAGGCGTTATCAAAGGACAGCTCATTCCGCCCAACGGTAAGAAACATCTTAGTTAACATTCTGCTGGGATGGAGCGAATTTTTCGCAGGTAGTTGTAATCTAGTTTGGCTTTATATTGGTTTGGTTATCCATATGGCACAGGCTTTACGGCTCGGGAAAGAGTATCATCAGCGTCGTCCGCCAGTTGAGCGAGAGAGGGCGCGCCGGACAATGTGGTTCACTTTCATATTAGATCGATCGGTCTCATATATCATGGTGCGTCCTCAAAAAATTAGTGTCCATAAACTAAGGATACAGCTGCCATGTCCAGACCGTCTTAATGTTTTTGGTGAGGTGTATGACGGACCTGATATCCACCAGTCATTTAATGGAGTATATTCCAATGATAATATTGTCGCATATGCTATCGGAGCGATCAATATATGGGGTGCATGTACGGACTTACTTGCAAATTTGGCTATTAGAGAGAGCAGTTCCTCAGTACATCATGAGAATGAGCTGAGGGAAATGGAATTCACGACTGAAACCTGGTCAGCAAACTTACCTGATCGTGTGTGCATTGGTCACTTGCCAATTGCGGTGCTTGCGGTGTTCACAAATTACTCGGAACTGGCAGCCAGTTTATACCAATACAAATGTTGATACTACATACACATTGCATCACGCAACAAGGATTTCTACCATTTGAATCCCCATTCGTATCTGAGAGTGGCTGGGCCTCGGTTGCTGCGCGATCATGTTTGGCATATGCTCAGCGCATTACTGAGATTTCGAATTCACTGCTTCACGGAGACAATGCTGACCGTGTGAACCTCATGACCACGTTTACCGGCATTGCAATCGCTTGCGCGGCAAATATATGGATATGGAGGATCGTATTAGGCCAAGATAGAGCAAATCAGGTCCCATTAGGGCTAGAATTAACCCTAACCCTATAATATGAACCAGAAATTGATTCAGATTCTACGTACATGGCCAAAGATTATCACCAGCTACATATGAAATGCGAGCAAAATGAATGTAACGAGAAGTCGGTGTGAATATATCGGCAAGGAAAAGAGAAAAGAAGGTAAATAGCTGTGCATCCGGGCACTCTGTCAGAAACCCCACACGAGATAAGACGGATCTTCGGCGGGGATCACGCCATGCTAAAAGCAAATATCTTCAAAGACGACTACTACTCTATCTGGAAGAACACGCTGCTGTAAGGGGATTAGAATACGACAAACTAACAGGCATGTCGGCTCAGGAACATCCTTTACACTACGAGAGCTTAGCTCTACACGCAGGGTATCGTGCACGATTCTCTTAACCCGACTGGAGAAGTGTTTCGTGCTGACGATACTCCGATGACAGAGAGGACGCGCACAATGTTCAGTCAGGGACTGGTGCATTGACTACTCCTATTTATGCATCAACTGTATGGCTGACCAGTCTGTCACCATTTGCATCTGCAAAGTACTAATAGCTCTCATTTGCAGTCTTTCACCTTCAACAATAGCCAGCATGGGGCGGATATCTTTGCTGGAAAGACGGAAGACTTTGCTTATAGTCGTCTCGGAAATGTATGCTATCATTCTCATTTCAGTTTGCAAACCCTGTTCAAGACTTTTTGTCCTTGCTCATCAGAGAAACTATGAGTTGACTTTATCCAGCCCACATCAAGTGTTTTTGAGCAAAGGATAGCAGCATTAGAAGGCGGAGCTGCAGCTCTTCCTACTTCGTTAGTATTTTTTGACCGCAAGCTCTATTATATACATGCTAATATTGATTCATTTAGTTCGGGAGAAGCCGCGCACTGGATGGCCATCGCTGCTCTAGCCATGGCCGGTGAGAATATTATTGCGCCTTCTACAATATCTGAAGAGACGTACACTCTATTCAAATACCGACTCCCACCACTTGGAATCAATGTCAAGTTTGTCGATATTAATGATACGGATTCTGTCCGAGATGTGATTGATGAGAAGACACGCGCCGTGTACATTGAGAGTATCAGCAGCGTTTCTCTCGAAATCGCAGATATCGAGGCTGTGGCATCAGTGGCCCACGAAGTAGGCGTTCCCCTCGTTGTGTGAGTTCACCACAAAACCAATTCCGGGGATGGTAACGATCTGACTATTTTGTAGAGACAATACAGCGGGTGTTGCAGGATATCTCATCCGTCCAATTGACCATGGAGCCGATATTGTAATCAACTCAACATCTGAATGGGTAACAGGCACTGGTACAACTGTCTCCGGGGTCATCGTCGATAGCGGCAAATTCCCTTGGAAAACCCATTCCTCGAGATTCCCTCATCTCACAACACCTTCACCTGGATACCACGGTTTGAACTTTGCAGAAGCTTTTGGCGAGATTGCGTACATACTATACGTTAGAATGGCCATCCTTCGCGATGGTGGTCCATGTCTTAACCCATTTGCGACGGCACTCGCCTTGGCCGGACTTGGAAGCCTGTCAGCCAGGATGGACCGACATAACAGTAACGCGTTGTCACTTGCCGCATGGTTACAGACGCATGAGAACGTCACAAACGTGACTTTTCCAGGTATCACAGCACATTCTACTTTTCCTCGCACGGAGAAGTACTTGCGTCAAAAGGCTGGATATGGAGCAGTATTGCATTTTGGGTTAAAGAAGGGCGGAGCACAAAAAGCAGCAGCTTTTATTGCTAATTTAAAGCTGATCAAGTCATCACATGGGTAATGGTTTCATTCTGCCTCGGATTGTGCTATTTTTGAGCAAGGAATGCTGCTGATGCTAACTTCTTCTTTCCTTCCAGACTAGGAACTCCGCAGTAAGTAGTCAAGTATGCCATTTAGATTCAGAACTTATAATCTTCTTAGGACATTAATACACGTGCTTGATGAACATTACGCGTCCAGGAAAGAGGTTACAGGTGTGGAGGGTGCTGTTATTCGTCTTTCCGTTGGTCTGGAGCATATCGTAAGTCGCAAGCACGCCGAGTCCTACTGTTGGCAAGGAACTGACTTTTCATTTCTCTCAGGACGACATCATTGAGGATCTAAAACAAGCTCTGCAACTTTTCTGACATCAGGTTTGAAGGATTAGCCTGACTGCTTGACGAAACTGATGGAAGATAATCAGCCTATCATTACGATATTTCGTTTTCTTCGTAGTTAAATGAGAATAGTGACAGAAAGTCTGATTCTAACATCCCATCCAAACCTTGGAAATCGTAATTAAAGCCATCAACTGTGCTATGAGATGCCTCTCTCTGAGTAGGAATAGCTACTTGCGAAGTCGTAGCTAATGTTGTATTCGTCAGCATCTGGAAAACTAACCAGCAGGTGATGGGGCCCTTTTATACCCTGAGAAGTAGTCTTGTCATTGCCCTGATTACCAAATGCATTTCTCCAGGACCATAAGAGATCATGGAGAAGACTTGCCGCTAGCCGGGTTCTGAGTTTCAAACTTGGTTCCTCATCACATTTCCCAATCCGAGCGTATCCACTCCAAAGCTGAGTTAATATCTTCGACATACGTCCTTGAAGATCATTATCCTCTAGTGAAGTTTGTCGAATCAGTTGAGCTCCAATATGAAACATGCGCTTCCCCTCTTCAACCTCAATAAATCTAGAGTAGCCGGAATAGCTCAGTTTCAGTATAAACATGGCAGCCAATGATAGCACTTGAAATAGGACTTGAGATCCGTAGTGTATGAAATCGGACTTCATAGCGAGATCCGAAGCTCGCCGTATCAGGCCGATTGCTAGGCTATAGCCCCGAAGAAGGGCCATTTTGCGAAGGTGGGAACCACTAAGTTCCATGAGGTAGAAGATATAGAGTTGGAGACCTGCTCCATCTAGTAAGATGCTGTTTTCGTCTGTTGGGAGATTTTAGTAGCCTTCACATCCATGGAGGATTCATGAGAATGGACCTCACCTGTCAATCCATGGCCAATACTTGCTCCAAGCTCGTGGAATTCTTGCTCGAGTAAAGCCAGTAGAGGAAGAGTATCACCTGGCCGAGCTGAGCCTTCCGCAAATCGAGGTACCCCGGCAATACTCGAAGAGGTGCACGTCACAAAACGATAGATTTTGAGCTGCTGTACAATAGCCTCTGGTATTAGTGTATGGTCATCTTGGTTACTGAGACGGTCAATAGTCCAATACGAGGATGGCGAGGGTTGCCCATCTGTAAATAAATTACTGTGGGAAAGCTGTCAGTCTATTGAATAGATACTTAACACAATTAGCCAGTCAGGATACCTTTGTAATGCGATATAACAAGCTGACCATGTTTTTAAGCAGTCCGAAATCTCATTCTGGCTTAATCGTTTATGTGTCCGTGAAAAGTCACTGATGGCATCGGGACGATGTAGACCTAGTTGCAATGCGATGGAATGTGCCAGCGTAGCCAGACTTACAGTGCTGTCAGTTGTAAGTGAGGAAGTGGGAAATGGCCACATGCATATAAGCACTATAGACTGCACAAGTTCTAACGTATGGGGAGGATTGGAAATCATCTCCCATAGGAGCTTCTTGACGGATGGGATCAAACTGACTAACAAATGCGGGTCATCGACGTCCCGTCGAGATGCGACATATGATATCGTCCAGAACAGCAATGCTGATTTGCTAAAGTATTCTTCCGGCGTGGTGAGTGGGTTGAGGATCGGGTGATGTGGGTGATATTTATCAAAGAAGCTGCGTAGATTTAGCAAATGCGCAATGACAAGGCATGATCATCTAGACTTACATGTGAAATAGTTTGGTGACCTTGTCTGGTGCAAGAGTGATATCATTAAGGGACCTGGCTGGTTTATACTTTTGCGATGGGGTGTCAATTGGTATAGAAGTTGACCTTTGTTCGAAAGGTAATATTGGCAGAATAGAGAATAGTTGATTGCCAGGTTGATAGTGTTCCGTTCTGATTTCTGGTATGCTTTGACTATTTGTCGCCTGCTGATCTCGAGTTATTCCTTCTAGCAAGGGCGCACCAGTGGCCGAGGTATTTGCAATAGAAGATCGAAGTTCTCGAATCTCTCTCTCTAACTCTTCAAGTTTTCTGTGTTGGAAATTCAATATTGCTGATTCGATCAATAACATGGTGTAGTCAGACTCACTCGGGCTTGTTCATACGCTTGAACTCCAGCTCTACTCTACAGTCGCGGTCCATTCGCCGGCATCTTGAACATGGAGTCTTGCCGCCTGCTGATAGTTCGCAGCGCATCTAATGCAGTGGGGATCAGACGGAAGACGTGATGAGTTTGCATCGCTTGCTATGCATACCTTTGCCTGCCGACAACTCTTGCAAGCAATCCGACGACTCTTCGGATTTGCTGAATCCACTGATCCTATGTGTTGTCGAGGTCGAGGCATCCTGCTTGTTTGCCGCAATGGCTAGACTAATAGAGCTACAAATAAAGTCGTCAGATCCAAGGCAAAATGATCGGAATCCCATCATTCTTTCATATAAGAAGGTAAAATTAGGAGAGATTCAGTTTTGAGAATCATCTTAGAAACGATGAATGCACTACTGAGTCAACTATTCCTCGCCCAGGTTGTACGCTCCTATCAGAGCCTAACCCCGTTCGGACTAACTTGGTACCAAAAGATTCCAATAGAATAGATAAGTCGAACTACGAAACGGTTCGCAAATACCACAAAAATACCAGAATCCCTTGAAAAGCGTCCTTTTTGGTGAAACGCTGTTACGTTTAAGTTCCGACATGCGGGCGACGACGCATCTTCACTGGCTCGGCTTTCATCTATTTCCTCATTTTTCGACTTCTACTTCAATCGACACATCAGTCACAGTGCTAGCAATATCAGAAATCTCGCCAATTAAATGTCATCATCCTTCATACAATAATGCGAAATGCCTACATCGTGATTGCGGAACTTCGCTGCCCCAGCTATGGATGTCATAAATTCATGTGGCGCTGTGCAAGCGAAGCCATCTGTTCTCGGGTTATTCGGTCCAGTCACTAAGAAATGATTGACATTTTCAGGACAGCATTGTGATCATATTGGCTATTATATTCGTGCAGGATACACTACGTATATTCTTCCAGCTTATCGATGCCCATCCAGACTGATACAATCTACCATTGCAATTCGGCACGCGCGTTGGCATTGCTTGAATTCCTCTCTGCTCTGGCTGGCAGAGTTTTCGGCGCCGTCATGGCTTCAAATAGGCTCTTACCAAACTTCTGGAAAGCCGATGAAATACCGCCGTGGTCGAAGAGTTCCTTTTCCATCTGACTCAGTTCAAACTTCACTTGCCTTTTGCCCAGTACGACTTCGTTATTACTAAGATTGATCGAGATCTCTGTGCCGTCTGTTGCCGCGTCGTAAAAGGATTCATCAGAGATGGTTATGCCAAGAAGACCGAGATTCGGCATGTTACGCTGAAAAATGAACGCAAATGACTTCGCAATGACACACTGGACACCACACCCTGTTGATGTTAATCAACTTCTTTGTGGACGGCTCTCCTGTTACTTGTTGAAGAAAATGAAATTTGTGCATACCGAGTAAAGCCATCACTGCCTGCTCACGAGATGATCCGCATCCAAATCCCGTACCGGCGACGACAATATTGAACCCATCCTTGACCTTCTGTCGGAAATCCGGATGTGTATATTCCAAGCAATGCGTACCTAGCACTTCATTGGTTTTGCTTTCTACGAGGAAGTTTGCTGGTGCCAACTGAGTTTCACCATTTGTTAGCGAGATTTGTGGTGTATCCGGCTGTGGACCAAGTTCATGCATACCGCATCCGTGTCAATATAATTCCCTAACTTCTGGATTTTACCCTTCAATACGTTCTCCTCCGCTTTTACGTTGATCGGCTCCCCTGGATTGTTAACCCTGACCTCGGTAGAGGCTGCAACATACTCTGCTCGAAGTGACGATTGGTCTATTGAGCTCGGGTTTCCAAATCCATTGGGTTCAACATAATTCACTAAGACCTGCAAGTTCTGTTGGCCGTTTAGACCAGATGTCTTTTTGATTGCCTTGAGTGAATTCCACCGTGCAAGGTTGACTCGACATAACAGGTCGTGTGGGTCTTTGACTTTCATCTCGAATGATGACGCGGCAACAGTGGCTGCAGAAGCAAGATATGCAAACGATCCTAATCATTCATATGAACCCTGTTCGGACGTCCGACAATCCAGTTGAGTATTTAAGACACTGGCTTACCTTTTCCCATCCTATTTTCGAAATTTCTATTCTGAGACGACAGCCATACTTCACCTGGTTTAGCCTGATCAGCAGACATGCCAACGCAGTAGCTGCACCCCGGGACCCCAATCTTGTATCCGCAAGCCTCGTAAATGTCCAACAAACCGAGCTCGCGAAGCCTCCGTTGAATGGGCAACGATCCTGGGACTACCCTGCGATTTCCTTTGTTCACTGGCTTCAGACCGGATTTGAGACCCTGCTCAAGTACCAATGCACCTAGAATCAGCTCTTCCTCAGTTGTAGTGCAGGCACCAATAAAACATCCATCAACAGGCATATTCTCACACTCGGCCACAGGCACGACGTCATCTGGCTTTGGATGCTTGGCAATGAAAGAATGGACATTTCCGAGATTTATTTCGTACGTCTCCGCATATTGCGCATCTTCGTCTGGTTTTAGGAAAATACTGGCCGTTTTATGTCGCGGGTGAAGGCGTTTCTGCACAAAGTCGAGGGTGGTTCCATCAGGCACGAATATACCCGTGATACCTCCGAGTTCCTGAAATTTATGAGCAATTGGTCGATCGTTGTTCGGCTGGCCCCCTTTTATGACAAAGAACAACTAAGCTTACCGCAGTCATATTGCAAATAGCAAATCGTGCATCAGATGTCAAATACTGCAGCCCTGGACCGGTGTATTCCACAATTCTTTCCGATGCAACCGTGTTCCTCTTCAATTGCTGCAAAATGTATAATATAATATCTTTGCCCCCTATTCCCGGTTTAGGGGAACCGATCAATCTCACATTTACGGACTCTGGGACTTTGAACCATGTCTCTCCTGTGACCAAGGGTAAAGTGACATCTGCAGCACCCAGACCGATTGCCAGACATCCCAACGCACCAGAAGAGCAGGTGTGAGAATCAGATCCTATCACGAGCATTCCGGGCTGGGCCCTTTCTCGGTAAAATTCGGTATGAAGGATGGTATACTGGTCCCATACTTCCGATATTAACATGATTACAAACACCAAGCATTGGAAAGACTGGAACGCACGTTCATTCCTTGATACTCAGTCAATTTGAAAACCTTTTTAGCTCTTTCACTGGCGTCAACAAGTGCTTTGACTTGAGGCACGTCCTTAACTCGAGGATCAATGACATGGTCACCTGCAAGCCAGAATCGGTCATTGCGAAAGATTTCAGGTTGTCCTAGGCTGTTATATGTTGCTTCCATTCCCTTTAGAAAGAGTTAATACCTTCAAGGAGGCTAATAGCACCTCTCCTAGGAAACTTACCGCCCATGACGCCTCTGAGGCTATCACCCAATCTACGTCAACCCGAATGAGATCCCCAACCTTCACAAATCCATTTTGTGCAACATCATGCATTGCAAAGACTTTCTCACTCAATGTCATACCACGACGACCTGGAGGGCGTGAGCTGAGTGGCTCTGGTTTTTCTTTGGCTCTATCCGCTGAGTTAAGGGCCTCCAGCCATGCAGATACCAGGAATAGGATTTCAGCTTCTTCGTCTCCTGCTAGTTGACGATGCGGCTGTAAATCTAAGCCACCTAGCTCGTGAGGCTGCTCGCAAAGGATGAGGACATCGTTCACGGCAGTAGCCTCACGAGGATGGTCATGGCTCTGGAGGAGCTCGTTTAAGGTTTTCAGCTGGGCCAAAACATTCCCATCGCCTATAACATGAACTATAGAATGCGTGGTATTTTTTGTCAGTCTTTGAGCATAACTCAAAATCGAGGTAATGTATTCGACTTACTATCTGCCTCGGGAAGTGAAACATTCCGGGTCTGATGGAGAAGGCGAAGAATTTCTCCAAACTTGGAACGTCCGTCGTTGGTCATCTTCGTTTGGATAGTTCGATCAATTTCCCAATGGCAATTTTATTTCATGATAATTGTCCGGTTGAGATAATATTCTTCATGTTTATAAATTTTCGCAGTCGGTCCGTCGCTGGCATTACATTGGAACACCGGGCCGGTAACGGCCCGGACGGTTGCATGAATATCCTGACGATCAAAGCTTTCATATAAGGGCAGATAGATGCAAGATCATCTGGCTTATGACACATATTCTCATTCTCTTTGTCAGGTATAGAAGTTGTGTACAGAGGCGTTCAAGGAAAACTCAAAATGGATTCAGCTACCAGCCGATTGCGTCAGCTTCTAGCAGACAAAAACAATATCCTTGTATGCCCAGGTGTTTTTGACGGATTGACCGCAAGAATCGCTCTTCAGGCTGGTTTCGATGCTCTATATATGGTAAGAATACATTTACATTGTCAAATAGTCGACCGGATGATATCTTGGAGAGACTAGCTGATGTTGCCAGACCGGTGCCGGGACAGCCGCTTCTGTCCTCGGTATGCCAGACCTTGGAGTACTCACATTGAACGAGATGCGCGGCAATGCAGAAATGATCGCTAATCTGGATCGATCCGTGCCACTTATTGCTGATGCCGATACTGGCTTTGGAGGTAAGAATATGGAATCAAAGGACGCCGCAGACTTTAAGGATATTCATGGTTTACGGCTTATAATACTATAGGCTCTTTGATGATTCATCGAACTGTCACTGAATACATTCGGAGCGGCGTGGCAGCTCTCCATCTGGAAGATCAACCAACCACTAAACGATGTGGACACTTGCGTAACAAGCAAATTGTCGAGGAGACCGAGTTTTTGTCTCGAATCAGCGCTGCAGTCAATGCTCGCGAACAATCTGGTGGTGATATAGTCATCATTGCTCGTACCGATTCGCTTGAGTCTCTTGGCTATGAAAGTGCAGTGCAAAGATTAAAACGCGCAATTACGCTAGGCGCGGATGTCGCTTTTCTTGAAGGAATCACTTCAAAGGAGCAGGCAAAGCAAGTTTGTGAGGACCTCAATCCAACCCCTGTTCTTTTTAATGCTGTGCCTGGTGGAGTGTCGCCGTACCTGTCAGCGCAAGAAGCTCATGACCTTGGATTTCGTATCATTATTTTTCCGGGGTTGTCGTTGGTTGCGGTCTCTGGGGCTGTAAAAGCAGATGCCAAATACCTCAAGGAAACCGGCACGACTCCCGGTAAGGAAGGTAGTCCTAAAGAATTATTCAATATCTTGGGATTGAAGGAGGCCATGCATATAGACGCTGCAGCAGGCGGCAAACTCTACGAAAAGGGTGTCTAGCTATTTATCATTCTTGGAAGCTGGTATTAGTGTGTGGACTCAGGTGATGCAATTACGTTTATACCGCAGCAACATTTGATGGCCTTCGCTAGCAAAATTAAAATTACCAAAGACCGAACACATACACTAATATCTTAGATTCGGTGTAAGGAAGCCGCTACCCGTACAGCATGCTTAATCTCTGCTCCCTCGAGATAACCTTTGATCTTGCCAAATTCCTTGAAACTTTCTGTCTCTGCAAATTTGAGGTGGTTTTCAATAGCACCCCAACCACTGAAGAGCACAAATTCGTCCTTCATATTGGTCTCCACGTCCTCGGTCTTCTCCGGATCCAATCTCCATCCACCTCCAATACTCGACGCTTTAGTAAATTCAAGAAGATGGTGTTTGTTTGTGGCAAGTGTACTCTGAAAATCTCCCCTTTTCAGAGGATTTATGAAATAGCGACTGATGGCAATCACTGGTGCAGCCAACGGAATGCCTGAACATTCACTTTCAAGATTGACTGAATCCGGAGATAGAGTACCAGGACTGACATCAAGATGCTGTAACCAGGCTACTTCCAAGTTGTCCTGTAGCTGTAACATAATATCTTGGTTCGTCTTTGACGGAATCCATTTTTCCATATGTGTTTCCACAGATTCCCAGCCACCGACAAGATACAAGTAAGATGGATCTTCTACCTGGGTCAGGAGATAGACGGGATACGAGGCGTAGGACGCCTGGTCTTTAATTCCTGATAAAAGCTTTGCTTTGACTGCCTCGTTTTCTGGAGAGTCGATGCTCTTGTTGTTCTTGAAATGGAATAGAGCAAGTTCTGTGACTGGCATGATAGGTACGACCTCGGTGATAGAAGATCGAGCGGGTTTGAGATTATGTGCGGAGTGTTCTTCTAGACGATGAGTGTAGTGTAATTATTCAGGCGGAGTTGAGACAAGTAGTATTTCCCTCGACAAACTGACATTGAAAATGCTTATGAACAGTTCGGATTGGAGTGTGTGTGCGAAGAAAGTCAGACGCCAGTGGACAGCCAAATTACTAGTAATACGAGTGAAGAGGCGACTTCGCGGACAGTCCACGGATATTCCGAGACTATATCTCAGAATTTACTTAGAGGATATTATTTATTTTATTTAGCCTTCAGTTGCTGAAAAATAGGCTTATTCATACGCCAACCATGTCCTTCGATGTTTCGAGGTCTTGTCAGGACAGAATGCCGAATTGTACAATTAACCTTAATACATCGTGATACACGTCGTTTAGTGAGAAGAATACGGATAAGGTGATACGAGACGGTAACAATACACAAAATACACTTCAGCCAATCATGGATCTTCGATAAGTTCGGATTCTGCGGAATGACGGAGGCTTCATCAACCTCGACTTTCTGTTCTTTCTTTTTCTCGGTTTGTCAGTTGTGCGACATTCTTTGCATCTGCTCAGTCTTCAACATGGCTCGCATACGAACTCCATAACCAAGAGTATAACACTCATCATCGACAACAAAACAAATATCATGTCCGGACAGGAGCAGGGTGTCATACGACATGGTGTTCCGCCTCCCCCCTACAGCGAGAGGGAAACAGTCCCGGTGCAATTCCAGATTCGACGGAAACCGATCAGCGTCGACAAACTTGGCAGCAAGAAAGACACTACTGTCTTGGGGCACGATGGCATACATACATTGGCATCTAGTAAGGATGAGGCAGAACACCTAGCAGACCCGATTCGTACTCCGTATATACCACCTCACACCACATCTCCGCCGCCTATACGTACTGTAATTACGGATGGCGAACTGACCGCCAGTCCGTCGTCGACATCGGGCAGCGCCATTCCTTCTCAGCAAGATACTACAAGCACCAGTCTGTCATTCGTAAGCGACACATCGCCAGCGACGGAGTCGGCATCTGGGAGTTGGAAAAAAGCTGCTGCGGGACATGCTCAAAAGGCATTTCAGGAAGCAAGACATTTTGTTGGGGGCTTGATAGAGCATCCCAGTGTCAGTAATAAACACTACACCATTTTACGACACTCTCATGGCGTAGTATTCTATCAGGGAAGTAATACATTTCTTGCTATCTCTATATTCGTGGACGAGCCATTACCGAAGGACCGTACAATATGGATGCAGTGTAAAGGCTGGTCTGGAAAGACAGGGATGAAGGCAAAGGCACTGTTTGGCCTCAATGATAGCTGGCTCAATGTTACGCCAACTCTGGCTATTCAGCCGGATCAGGTGAACCCCAATGATGAACGTGCCTGGCAGAGAGATATCAAACGGTTTCGGAAGAAGGCTTCTGGGACGCCTCTAGAACATCATGTGCTTCGAGAAACTGCCATCATTCGCGTCCCCGTCGAGACTGCCGACGGATACTATCAGCTAGTTCTGTGCCGCGGCGATCAGAAGCGCAAAGTTCTCTGCACCAGTCCAGTATTTCGAGTGATCTCAACCTCATCAGATCCATCAACTTTACGAGGGGCAAGTTTGAGCACATTACCGATTGAATTAGGGCTGTGGATAGGCGGACTGTACGCGCAGAATACGGCGAGCACTATCGTTTCCCCGATAACGTCTCGGATACAAAGTGCGTATCAACCGCTTATGCCGTCGGGAAAAACACAATTTGCTCTTCAGACTGCATATATGGCCAGTGGCTTGGAAGACCGCATCGACACAAGTATCGAGGATGCCGGCGGTCGTTATGAACAAATGGAGACCGAAGCTTTCTCTCGGCTCGGTCCGACAGATGTCAGCATTGAGAACGGCCCAACCGCACCGTATCCGGTCGACTTTGTCGCGAAGATCGATGTACAAGTCTCTACATCCTCATATGATCTGAACGGGCTGCCAAAGAAGATTAACCTAAGGAGCGTTCCTGAGCGGATTTTGCCACGGTTAGACGGCCATTATTTCGCTTGGTGCAAACTTCTCCATACCACCAAACCAAATACCAATATTGGCGACGAGAAGAAGATTGAACCGGGGCAGCCTTGGCTGAAATGTATTATTTCTGCCTCAAGCGTTGTCTTCGAAGAGTGGGTATCCAATGTGCGCTCGCGCAAAGCATTGAAAATCATCACATCCATAAAAATCATTGAGGATATTGATATTCCGCCAACTACCCAGGTACAGATACGTATCATGGGATTCATCCGTCCACCTAAACCAACCACTGCCCCGGTTAACCATCCTAGTGGCGAAGGCGAAGGCGAACAGCAAATGGTCCTAGATATCTGCGATATTGAACTTTCATGTAGCACGCTGGACAACCCTACATGGCAGCCTGACTATATACCCGGTTCTCTAAGTAGCCATAGATCTGTTGATGGCAGTGAACCCGAGAAACAAGCTGGCCTTTGGGACAAAGCCAAAGATGGATATGCTAATGTGCGTCTCAAAGGCCAAACAATGGTTGGACAGATTCCATTCCATCGTGTGGGTATTAGAACGCCGACGGATGAACTCAAGGATAAGAACCTCGCAGTTACTGGGTTTTATATACAGCGGTGAGAGGCCCTTGGGATTGAATTTTATGATTGACATGAGATGATTTACGGAACTTTTCTGTTTTCTAACCCCTTTTTTCGGTCAAATTATTCATGTTCACATAGCAAATAATTCCGATCATCATGTAATATACATCAGCTAAGCACTACTTACCCAGATCATGTCTATTTAGAGAATATTATCAATTTTAATAATCTAACGCTTTTCAGAATTCCATTTCCCAATCTCCAACGAAATCCACATTGTGCCCGAGCATCCATTACACAAGATAACAAAGTCAAGCAACGTGCCTGCTCGTTGGAAACGAAAAACTATCTCTCTGCGCCAGCACAGCCAGCAAAGTCAAAACAGCAATCAAGACATCAACCTCATCAGAATCAATCACCATAACCCCACCAGGTATGACCTTGCCATTGTCACTTTGATACCTTCCAATCTCTATCTTCTTGGTCGAACCAACGCCCTTGTATAGACTGAGAACGGCACCTCCGCCGGGGAACAAGGTCTTGTTCACATCCCATGCATACGAAACGGAGTCATGCACAAAGCTCTGGCTACGTCGTGTGGCATTCGTCGGTCGAACGGTGATCGGATGCGAGGAGTGAAGCGAATTGGAAGGGAAAGTGATATTCGTTACGCCAAATGCCAGTAGCGGTGATGATGATTCCGCCAATACGATCTCGTTTCGATTTTCTTTTTGGTGTTCTTGTGCATCCTCCAGGTTCTGTAGCTTTTGTTTACGAATGGAGTCGACGTCACTTTCGCTGTCCAGAGCATCTAATAATCTCCGATCGTATACCGGTTTAGTTGCTGTCAACTTGGAGTCGTTATACCAATGAGTCCTTGACAGTTTGAATATGACAGAAGGATTCGGAATATCCTCCGCTGCATTCTGGTCATTAGAGATTGCAGCGAGTGCTATTTCCTTTGCTTGTGCCATGACATCTTCATTGAATCCGACATAGTCATCGGTGAACCAGCTGACGGATGAACGGTCAAAGTGAGATGAGAAATCGAAGATGGGGGTGCTCTTTTTGCCGGGTGCCCAGATACCGGTCTCGGGGATGTAGACAAGTTGGTTGAAATGGAGGAGAGATGGGTCGTTACGAGTGTCAAGTGGTAGTTTGAGGATGGACGTCGTCTTTGTGGTTGTCACTGTTGGTGCCATTTTGTTCCTTTTTTGAATTCCAACTTGTTGTATGCTCAAATTGTCTCAAGTCCGGGGGAAACCGAGCTGATTTATTCTGTTCAAGATGGTGGTCTTTCCAAGGTTGGATCCCGATATCTAATTATGTACCTAGCCTACGGTACCTCTTGCCGATACCGTCTTGCTCGGCTGTTTAATTGCGTGCCACGTAGAATAGTGCCGTCTTGCACAGTTTGACTGTGAGTACTTTTGTCAGCGATGAAGATATAGATCTGCAAGATATATCTTCTTTCAGCCAGGGCAGATGAAAGAAGGATGGATCGAATAAATCACTCATCCACGAGACCTTCCTGTTCGATGCGGGGTTAGAAGCTTACACAGCCCCCGATTGACTTTCACTGATCTGATTGCTCGATGCCGACTGGGTTCCCCAATCTGGTATACTCTGATATCTTAGCTCCGGCGCCTCATTCTCTTCATGGTCTAGGTACATGGCTTTTTTGGATTCGCGATCCCGAAACCGGCAGCTCGAACTGTCACGTTAAGAGGTCGAAGACAGCTAATAGGTACACCATCCCGACATATCCGAGATAAAGGAAGAGGGTCGCCTCATTCCATCTTCAGAGATTACGCAGTGTATCAGCCGACTAGCGATAAGATCGGCTTATATTTCTGCAAAGCACATATGCCCAGTTCCAGTATACAGTACGTGCTCTTCTAAAATTCAGCGGTGACAAGTTAGATGACCAATTAAGAATTGACTGATAAGGAAACGGTCTTCATGAAAGGACACGGCTTAAGTATTTGGAATCAAAGTAATAGCAATAATCATTTATGACCCATTATGAATAAGCAATGCGTCCAGGAACAATACAGCTTATAACAAATGTTGCAATATTGACCTGATTGCTGTCTATCAATGTCGCGTCTTTTTGCCTTTTTGGGGTTATTGCCCTAAACCCTAAAAGTCTGACTGAAGTCATGAAGAAACATTGACTTACGCTTCCAAGCTTGCTAATAAGACTTTCTAGTTTCAGCAATCTAATTTGATATTTTCGATTTTTACTACATCTTAAACTCTCAAGGTGTCCAAGACGGCCAAGTATGAACATCTTGGGACTCGATCAGACAGCTGTGAACAATTTCAACTCTATATATCACCAGAGGTACATGGTATATTTCCCAACATGGTTCTAAGTCACATATGTACAATCGCAGTGTAGAGAACATATCGACCACAATGGGCCTTGTATGAACTAGGCCGGCTGGTTAGGGTTTGCAGCGCAGGCTGCACCAACACAGCAAGTGTATGTCCCGGTTTGGCACGTTCCAAAGCTGTTGGCGCCGCTGTCGCTGGGGAATGTGTAAGCAGCCCCAGCACAGGGCTTGAAAAAGTCCGTGGGAGCAGTAGCAAACTGATCAGCACGGAGCGGGTTGACGCAAGCGTTTTGGCCATCGTCATC
Organism: Talaromyces stipitatus ATCC 10500; assembly: GCF_000003125.1. Classification (NCBI taxonomy): domain Eukaryota; kingdom Fungi; phylum Ascomycota; class Eurotiomycetes; order Eurotiales; family Trichocomaceae; genus Talaromyces; species Talaromyces stipitatus. The sequence continues at coordinate 4,422,045 of NW_002990115.1, read as the reverse complement.
CTGTTGAGGATACTATTAGACAAATCCACCCGAGGTCTAGGGCGAAGGTTTCATCTTTGTGTGAAACTTACAGGGCAGGTGTTAAGGTTGAACAAGTTCTTGTTGCATCCACTGACTACGGTATCGTCAAGACCACCACAGTGGCAGACAATGGCAACAGAGAAACCGTCACTACCCGGATATCAGTATTCTTAGTCTTTTAAAGAAGCAGGAAGAATAATGCTTACACGTAGCTGACATCGATGTCACCCACAGCAACACTTTCCCCATACGGAACCACGAAGTTGGCCTCAATCAAACTGTCATCGCCGGTTAGTCCCCAACGAGCATCATTGATAGCCAGGTTTCCAATCCAGTTGGTTGGGACAGCAATGGAAGCTGTCTCACCGTTTGTCATGGTACCAGGGACTGTGTTTCCGGAGACCGGGGTTGGTGCACTTGGGTTCGTGTCGAGGGCGGTGGTGATTGTATCTCCATGGCTATTGACGACGACAATGGTCATGCACTCGGGAGGGTTTGCATATTTGATACCAGCAGCAATGCTACGGGTGGTCATGGCACCATCGATAGCAAGTCCGTGTGTAGCGAATCCGCTGGCTGGGGTAGGTGCAGGAGTAGGGTTTGGCAAGGCTTGGCTTGTAGTAGCCAAAGCCAGCAAATAGAGGAAAGAGACTGCATTCATTCTACTTTTATCTTCCCAACACCAAAGGGGGGGGGGGTGGAAAGAAGAAAAGAAAAGAAAAAAATATGAATAGCGTATAAGGTCACGTAGGTTGGATATGAAGGAGTGACTAGCTACGATCTAGAATATCGAATGATGAGAGTTGAGGCTGTGGCATTCGAGTGAAGACCATTCAGAGGTTAGCACAACTGATATATATACCTCCTGGATTATACAGCCTCGTATTTTGTTGCTTGTTTAGGTACGGACCCTGTGTTCTGTGCTCACCGACATAGAACAGGCCAGAACCTGATTGTTGGGCTATTCCCTGAGTGTTCGTCCCTTCAAGCTGACGAGCCATAAGTCACTCTAGTTATAGTTACCTAGGTATGGTCTATCTGAAACTTTGGTGATGCTACTTGGTGTACAGAAAGGACGCTGTTGGCACGTGGTAATACGATGCTACAAAGTAAGCCATCCTACGCTTGTTTGCTGTGGGGATCTTCCACTCTTGATAGTAAAAGCAAAAGGAACATGTAATCTTATAGCTTTGAAGTCCAGAATCTACTAGACATATGACTACTTGTCGGTCTAAAACCATCTTGTTAGCACATCAAATGACCGGGACCCCTATCTACAAACTACGGAATCGAAGCATTCGCCCCAATTACTGTTCGGTAGTAAATGGACCAGGGATTGTAATTCTATATGCACGCTTTTTGACCAGAGAGATGCTAAAAGTGATCTATGATATAGAATTAACTCTCTGAAAGACCTATCTTTTTATTGAAATATTTGATTTCATCAACTGCCATCTATCACAAGGTGTTGGCAAGGTGTCCTGTCAGCGTTGCAACAACATTATATATCTAAGATCAGTTTGGTGCGCTGGATATCTCTTATGCATATGTAGTCCCTTTTGTTCTATGTATTGACTAATTCCAGTGAAGAAAACAGCTATGTACAAAATAGTCAGACTTAGACATTAAGCTAGGGGCTAAAATGCTATATTTGGTTCGTACCACATACGCAGGATCTCTTAGCCAACTACCTTATATTAAGGTTACATCCCCGTAGGATAGGACACCTCGAATTCCTGGACCATGAACCGGGAATATTATGCGATCAAACATCCTAGCCAACTGTCATAATATGCGCAGGTGCTGGACTATGTTGGTGTTGGTTGGTCATCCAAACGCGAACTACCGTATAAATTGAGTCAGACTGCAGACTTCAGTTGTTTGGATCATGACAGGAAATAAGGAACAGCAACCTGCGGCTCAACTCTACGAGTTTCTGCTATAATTTTTACCTAGGTAGATTAACAGGAAGTGAGATTTAATATCAATCAACATCTTTGCGTCTCTTTATTATAACTTCATACAGATGGCCGAAATTGATATCGGACTGTCCTCACACTAATCTCACGGTGAATGAGGGAAAGGTATGAGTCTTGCCCAGTCTTCCACAGTTTCCTTATAGATATCCATAGGAAGGCCAAACTTCAAGGGATTGGAAGAGAATACGACCGTGGCCTTTCATGGCTACCCGTCCTATGTAAATCCGGTACAGTCTCATCTGCTAGGTTGGAGCAACAGGCATGATGAATCATAGGTATCTTTCCATAGTGTATCACCTCATTGCGCACAACTTTTTGTCTAGCTTGTTAATCTCAACACAACAACACAGGTCCTGGTAGATGCCGAACCTCAAAACTACCTAGGTAGGGGACATCGTAGTTGCGGCTCCCAGGGTACCAGCTAGTTTACCAGAACACTGAGACATATTCTATGCCAGTCATCAAGCAATCGATATTTACAATATCCATAGATGGAATATTCTTTCCGGCTTTTTGCTGTACTTGTTATGAAGACAGGGCTGAGTTCGCAATCATGTTAAAGACCTCAGGATGGTATGTAAATAACCCTAACCCCGAAGAGATATCTTCTAAACAACCATGCCTTTACGTCTTGGGCAACCTTGGAAATCAACATTGGTGTGTTTCCAGTTTTCTAATATGTATTAATTCTTTTATTGGCGAGTCATTGAGCTGATCGACACGGGATCAGTCTGATCTAGGTACCTATGTTTTATTCGTCACCAATAATTCCTCCGGAAACAATATCTGACAACCGCCAGTAACCCGGGTCAGCAAAGAGTAGATTTGAGGTCAATTAAACGTCAACCGAACATCAGAACACAGATAGAGTAGTTACACGCGGAGAAACGAAAGATGATCAAGCCTTAGAACTGCTAGGTCCCCGGGTCCCTGTGGCAAAATATATGGGCGAACTGAATCTCATCCTCATTTTTTTGCTACCCGTCCACTCAGATGCGGATCTACTGATATTTCCGTGCTTGTCAATGACGAACGTCGCTGATCAGCTTAGAAGCAGGAATCTGAAGCAGGTTTCAAGGAGCTTTGTCTCCTGGAATGGGGAGGGTGCATGACTCATTTATCCGGTGGGGAAGATTGCTGATGGATAACAACGACCTGAGAAGTGATCTACGTATGACTTTTGAGGTTTTGGTTTTACGTATAACTACAGCTCTTTCAAGCTGTTGGCCATTATTATCACAAGGATTGATTCCCGGAGAGTTTGCTACTGTAGGGTGCCTAGGTAAGATGTTTAGTTCACATAGTGACAATGGCGATATTCGCTTGTCTTCTCCTTATTCGAGTAAATGATGTACGTATTTGGGTAAATGCTAGTAGTAATCATACCTGGTAATGGCAAATCTGGCGCCCCACCGAGTAAAAGCTGCCTCTATTCAGGAAACAACAAGAGCTACTAACTTGTATGGCCGGCTTGGTGCGAGGCAAGTCAACTGACTGTCGTACCATATCTAATTATGACCTAAACCCTGAGAGTTCACCAAATTTCATATCTTCTATCTCGTCATTGGCCCGGTGTATTCCTGATTGGGCGGGATACTATATCCAGCTCGCCAAGCAGCTGCTTCTATTTTCCCCTTCGTTATGCGACGAATCTGACAGGATCCACGACCGGCAATGTTAGGAAACGACTGAACTGTCCTGGGCAAGCCTGGGTAAGGTACAGTACTAGAAACAGGGAAAAGGATTAGGCACGCAGGCATCGCAGTACACGAACTCCCAGCACGGCGCTATCGGCCTCACCCTCCCATCAAACCCACGTCTCTTCTTATTTTGGCTGCTGAAACCATGAACCATCGTCCGTCCTTGCCAAAGACCCTCTCATCGTCGGCATGTCGTCGAACAACCCAATAACCCAAGTGTCGTCGACGGTTCAACGCTCATGGACTGCGGAAAGTAAGCACAAAACGCGGAAAAATGTCAGCTCGGCGTGTAGGGCGTGCAAAGCACGCAAGCTGAAGGTACCATTGTTCCCCTCTTCTTCTTCTTCTTCTTCTTCTTCTTCTTCTTCTTCTTCTTCTTCTACTTGTTGTTGTTGTCGTTGTACTTCTAGCGAGGTTTCATCCTGTTTGATGGATGACAGCGTGTGATAATGATTGCAGTGTAGTGGTATACCTCCGTGCGAAACCTGCGTCAAGTCCAAACAAGAATGTATTATCGATGCCGAGGGGGACCAACGCCGAAAGCTCAATCTGAAGAGAAAAGTTGATAGTCTAGAGAATGACCGCCAGTTTTTAATCCGCCTACTCGAAAGCCTTCGTACGGGTAAAGAAGGCCACATTACTGAGTTGCTCAGCTACATCCGTTCATCGTCCAGTCTCGACGCGATCAAGTCCTTCCTCGACAGTCATAACCCACAAACCGAGATCGGACCAACGCCTCACTTAACGGAGATCTTCACGGAGCTAGAGCGACTTCAACAATCTCGACAGGGTCCACCGACGACACTGGCTGTCCGGCAGTTCGCAGACACTCCTCTCGTCACAGTACCAGCGAAGCCGTGGACGACTGCAACTAGTGACGATACCTTTGTTTCCCACTTGATCTCTCTTTGGCTCACATGGCAATACCCCTGGTTCAATTGCATCGATCCGGTGATTTTCATCAATGCTATGCAGTCGAAAGATTTGCAATCATCCTTGTGCTCACCATTTCTTGTCAATGCAATGCTAGCTCAAGCCTCTGTAAGTTTGTCTTTCATCGAAATAGAGACTTTTTCCACTTCCCGCGAGTTGCTGATGGACGTCCCGACGACCTAAGTTTTTCGCCGATAACCCCGAAGCTTGCGCGATTAGTGGCGATGTCCGGACCAAGGGGAATCATTTCTACACAGAAGCGAAAAGGCTACTGGATGATGAGGAGGGACGGATATCTATACCATCCATCCAGGGCTTAGGAATCATGTTCGAATGGTAATGAACCTGATAACCTCATTTGAAATGTGATCATACATGCCTAATGGAGGACAGTGCCTGTGCTATGGGGAAAGATCGGGCAGGATGGGTATACGCCATTCAAGCTGTTGAAGGAATGAGGACAATTCGCAGAAAACAAACCCGCCTGATGCTTGAAACCGGGTTATCTACAGCAAATCTTGAGCTGCTGATACATCGCATTGAGCTCAGCCACTTTAATATCTTTGTGTGAGTTGTTCATTAAATTGCATGGTTATGCCCTGACTGACTAGGTGGCTGCATCCAGTTCCGGCGCGTTGGTGCTCCAGATTCCTCCTCAGGTCAAGAAGCCGTTCGAGTACTGCCTGGCAACCACCTGTGACATCGACAAAGACGTATTTGTGCCGTATCCACGTTGCGGAAGGCGGCTACCAGCCCACAACAATTGCATACTAAACACATCGGCACAAATGGGGGAGATAGTCTGGGACATCTCGACTTTTATCGGCCGGGAAGAAGGGACATTCACGCAGGTTGACTTGGTGGATGGGGTCCAGAAATGGCATGCACGTCTTACCCGGTGTTGGGAATTGCGGTCCAGATGTATCGACTGTGAGCGAAATCCTGTACCGGGCATTTTCACGCTGTAGTGAGTTGTTCGCTCTTGAGGCAATCATTGGTGTAACCGGAGCTAACTGGCGTACAGCATGTATTACCATACTATCATCATTACTATGTATGCCTTTCTCAAGACTATACCATCAGAAGCAGATGACCGTCTTTTAGAACGGGCGGAACGCGCACAACAGATATGCTTGTCGTCTGCTCACACAGTCGCGCAACTCACGAAAGCCCAGCAATTACATTGGGGACCGGATCCCGGCCCCCTCGCAAACGCACACTTTATCACCATTTCTCTATATGTTTTGATGGAAGATCTGAAAACTCCCGAGAGCCATCAGGCATTTATGAGTCTATGTCGAGCTCACATCCACTATGCCAGACGGTGGCCGTTACACCGCGGTACGGCGAGGATGGTGCAGTTAACCGCACAGCGTATGAAAGATCCGCTTCCGCACGACGTGGTGGCACATTTCAGAGAGTTCGAGGAGCGATATTGGAAGCCTGACAGCGAACGACGATTCAGTAGTCGGTACCCCAACTTCGCCATAGCGATTCGGCGGGGCGTGGATTATTTGCCGGATGATTTGGAGTTGGATGCGTTTCTGGAGAAATGGGTGAATTTGGACGATGAGACGCGGATGGATTGAGCTGAGAGCGCGGAGTTTCGTATGACCATGGGAAGGGTTGGCACATGTGTGTTGTTCATCTGTGCGATTTTTTCAAGTGAAACAATTACTTGCAATTTGTTGAAGAGATGGAGAGGCTCAGAGTGTCGTCGTAGCTAGATTAGGATAGTGTCGCACCTTCCTTCTTCGAGACCGAGTCATGTGCTTGCCTACTTAAAGCTCATCTTCTTCTGTTCATCCTCTTCTACTTGTACTTCTACTTCTCTCTGTCAATATCGTCGTTCATCTTACACTCGACAAATTCTGCTAAGCATTCGTATATAAACTAGCGCCATTATTATCGCGACATAAATTCAGGACACCTCTCGTCTCTTGCTCCACGGCCTCCACCGATCCATTTTCCGCGCAAGCCACAAAGCGAAACGAACCACACACTAGCCCACACCGAACCTCTTAAGTTCTCCGATAGAATTTGCTGTTGGTCGCTGGACTTGACGTAAGTGAATTACAGAAATCGGGTTTCATACGTTCAAGAGATCGGCTGGCTGCTTTGTACACGGCGCACTGGATTAAATTGTTCGTGGTACCGACAAGCAACCACACCGGCAACTCACTCACCTGCAACCTATCCAAAAAGATCTCCAACTAACCCAGCGAGACAGCAGCCGCATAGGAATTCTTATCCACGAGGCCCCTCCCACCAATGACCTATCAAATCCCCACAGACACACAAGATCTCCAGGCGAGCGCAAACTAAAGCCAACTAGTGCGGGGTAACGTAAGCTGTCAGATCTCGATCCGCCCTTTCCCAGGAGTCTGATACAGTCCAAATCAGGTGTTGTGCGCTTTAACTCTGCTTGTTTTGAAGTTTCCGCAATCGTCTGTTGTCACAGCATATGCCTGATTGCAGGTCCCAGTGCCTGTGCTCGATCGCATCTACAGCCGCAACGTCAAGAGAAGGGTGGTCACGCAGGGGAAGGGCGCTGAAAGATGTTGCAGGTTCACTCTGATCCAATCCACACCCAAACCATCTCGGCGGGAAAACATGCCTACTCACTGTTGACGAGGGTGTCTATTCGCTGGCCGCCGGAGGAGCCATACGAAAATACCGACACAACTGTCATCAGTGTCAACAACTTCTTCGTGGATCTGCGTGTTGAAAAGGAATCGAGGAGATTGGACTGGGCGATCGCTGGTGTACGCCTAGTGGATCAAAATGATTCCAGTATGTGTGTTTTTTTTTTTTATGTTTTTTTTTCCCCTATATATAATTCTTACCCAGTGTCGTCGGTTAAACTAACCTCGCTCTCGTAGGAAGAGTAACATTTCTGCATACGATTAATTCGCGCAACACCTTCCAACACGTCGATACCGGCGTATTTACACCGTTAGAAAATGGCGACGAAATGGAGACCGGAACTATGATACGACCAGGGGATGGCCCCGGTGCGTTCCCTCGACCGTACGAAGAAGTCTGGCGACACAAGCGGGCCCCCCATGTACCTGGGCCAAACATAGCATGGATTCTCGAGGGTGCTGGATCTCGTGTATCACTTACACAGAATTCCGACGGCATTGGTTCGGAAGAAAGTAAGGAGGTCGAGACTTTTCTTGCTCGACTGGGCGGAGTATACATTGCTGTCCGCCAACCCACTCGCATTGTGCAAACACCGCTACCCAATGGAAGTTTCACGTTTCAAAAATTTGGCGATATGGAAGGTGTCAGTGTCCGACATGAGGAGTACGTCCAGAAAAGAGGATGGATCGAAAAGTTCGTGACAGGACCCGAGGGCAGAGATTTGCCAACCATGCAAAAGAATAAGACCAGTGACTTTGCACTGGCCCAAGAAGGCAAGGGGAACTGGAGGAAACCGTCGCAAAAGGTGACGATTCGTGGCGAAGAATATGTTGTCCGTGGGTTTGCCGATATCGCTTGAGTGTTGTGTACACACGTTGGATGTTTGATTCGCCATTGCGCAAGTCGATTCGATTTGACTTTTTTTGCTGTTAAATTTCTCGTGCCTTTCTTTGCTTTTCATTTTTGATACCATCTTGCTTTCTTTACATTTTTACCCATCTATTTTCTGGAATGCATGTCCTTGAAGCTATCCATATGTTTTCAGCAGTTTATCTTCAATTGTTAGTGGCTGCATTCCAGTTTTGTCTTTACTATGATATATCTATGTATATTTCTCGTGATCATCTGCTTCTGCCATTTGCTTCATGTCCCTTTCCTTTCTGACCGCACCGCTGCTTCAATTGTTCAACGTTAGTCAGCGGCATGGTCTTTTTGGCGTTTGGGCTATGCTATGCTCTGTGATTAATTGATGCTCAAAATATGATAGAATTTGGGTCTTTTGTTGTTGCTGATCCTCTGTAAGCCTCAACTATCTGGATGAGAGTAGACCGATCCTGTCTAATATCTGGTAACAACAACACACATATCCTAAGCGAAAAAAAAAAAAAGAAACAATGATTGATCTAAAAAATATTTATGAAAAATTTCATACAAGACGGCGAGTCAAGACTCAAGTCCTAGGTACAGTACACCCTAGCCGGATGCGGCTCCCAACAAGAGGGCTAACTTTTCCGTCTCTGGGAAGTTGGACCATGTTTCCTTTTTCTTTTTCTCGACTTTCATCATGGTGAACGCAAGGAAAAGATGCTTCCGTCGCTAACCCAAAAGCAAAATCAAATAACCTGCTTTATCAGGACCCTGGTCCCATGTTACATGGGTCTAACTAACCTTGGCAACTGGTGAGAAAGTAACCAGCTCCAGCCTTTCTCGCTCAAGGGAAAATAAAAAAGAAATAAAAAAAGAACGTCGATTCGCTCGCTGCATACGATGGACGCAATCACGCCATTTTGCTACGCGAGATCGCCTTTTTCTATTGCTTCGTTTGCTGGGGATATGATGTCGACTATTTCTCTCTAGTCATAGTGTCGCTTCTGTCATGGAACCTCGAGGTGAAGTGTGAATTCATTTTTCAAGTCTTGCATCTTACGAGGTCTACAAAAATTGCTCTCTTCCTCTTCGTGTTTATCTTGTCGCTGGACTTGAGCTGGATAGAGATACGAACTCAGCTGTGTTTTATCGATATATCAAATCAATCAGTCAATCAATCACCCTGGTAGCTACTGTACAAGTCGGGTAATTCCGACAGCTACAATGGGCCAAGACACAGCCTCCAAAGATACAGGCACGAACGCGGCGCCTGTATCGAACGAAGTGGTCGAAGAAGTCGACATCCAGCAAGGCGACAAAACTGCGCTGCCTTCAGGAACCTTTGATCCCGTGTACGAGGCCAAAGCACGCGAACTCAACAAGGCCATTCAAGCTATTGGCATGGGCAGGTACCAGTGGCAGTTGTTCGTCGTTATCGGCTTTGGCTGGGCTAGTGACAATCTCTGGCCCATTGTTACCTCTTTGATTCTTACGGCTGTCGGGAATGAATTCAGGCCTAGTTACAATGCATACCTCTCTCTGTCACAGAACATCGGGCTGTTGATCGGTGCAATTTTCTGGGGTTTCGGCTGTGATCTGTTTGGTAGGAAATGGGCATTCAATTTGACTATCGGTATTACTGGAGTGTTTGGCCTTATTGCTGCAGGATCACCCAACTTCGCAGCTATCTGTGTCTTCGCGGCGCTATGGTCGATCGGTGTGGGTGGAAACTTGCCTGTTGACTCGGCCATTTTTCTCGAATTCCTGCCGGCGTCGCATCAATACTTGCTGACTGTTCTGTCAATCGATTGGGCATTTGCGCAACTTGTGGCTTCCCTGATCGCATGGCCGTTACTGGGCGATTATACCTGTCAACAAACAGACAAACACTGCACACGCAGTAAGAATATGGGTTGGCGGTATTTCATGATCACCATGGGCGGCCTGTCGATGATCATGTTTGTCATTCGATTCGTCTTTTTCACGATTTTCGAGTCCCCGAAATATCTCATGTCACGTGGGAAGGATGCAGAGGCCGTCGCTGTGGTGCACGAAGTTGCACGACGGAATGGAAAGACGTCTGATCTGACGGTAGAAGACTTGACGCAGTACAATGTACTCGCCGATGGGAGAGAGGATGGCATCCGAGCACAGCAGATATCTGCCGTGGCGGCGTTGGAACGAAATCTGGAAAAGGTCAGCTTCTCGCATATCCGCTCGCTCTTTTCCACGGTGCGGTTGGGAATATCTACCTCGATGGTGACGGCAATCTGGGCTTTTATTGGTCTTGGTTATCCACTATACAACGCGTAAGCCTTCCTCTTCTCTTCCACCTTATATATGGCTGCTGACTTTCTCCAGCTTCCTGCCGTACATTCAAGCAACTCGAGGAGCTGACTTTGGCGATGGATCAACCTACATCACCTATCGAAATGAAGTCATCATATCTGTCTTGGGCATTCCCGGTTGTTTACTAGGAGGATTGCTAGTCGAACTGCCCCGGTTCGGCCGCAAAGGTGCACTGGCTCTCTCCACAGCCCTAACTGGCGTTTTCCTCTACGCATCCACGACCGCAACAACCTCCGACGCCCTTCTCGGCTGGAACTGCGCCTACAATTTCGTGAGTAACATCATGTACGCCGTTCTCTACGCCTATACACCAGAGGTCTTCCCCACCAAAGACCGCGGCACGGGTAACGCCATTGCGGCGTCCGCGAATCGTATTTTTGGGGTTATGTCGCCGATTATCGCCATGTTTGCGAATTTGAACAGCGCGGCGCCAGTGTACGTTAGTGGCGCGTTGTTCATTGCGGCGGGATTGTTGGCATTGTTGCTGCCATTTGAGTCGCGGGGCAAAGCCAGTCTATGAGTTTTCATCTTCTGTCTTGCTCCGAATACTGCTTTCTTGTTGCTTTTAATCGATAATGAGCCCTTGAGCTAGATGCTCAAATGGAGTGCAAGACCAAAACAGCACGTGCACAGAGCTCTTCGTAATTTTCTCCCCAGGAAAAAGCCTCGGTTGGTCTTGCTTAGTCTCTGCCTAGCACTGCAGATCGCGCCACTAGTTCAGCGACGGAATTTCTGATTACGTTTACCTTCTGGTTTCATTTTATGTCGTCTTAGTGGGAGAGTCTTGAGTCTTGGTTAATAATGACTTTGTCTCTTGGTTGACATCGACAAGGATAGATGGGTGTTAGCCTGTTAGGGCAAGGCTGCTGGATCGAGATACTGCCCGCATCGATGGATCCAACCATTCCAGGAACATATTTCTGGTAAAAGAACGGGATTCCGGCGAATCTCTTAACCATCCCTCGTTTAGACAGTCGTAGTAAGAGACTCGGAAGTCCCCAGCCATGTGAGTGCGGGGAGTATCAGAGATATGCCCTACATCCCGGAAAACCAGAACGATGATGCTATTCCGAATATACGTCTGCTTTAGCGAGAATCTTATCCTATTTATCCAATTAGAATGTAGTCTAATGTTTTGTTGGGGAGATTGCAGAGCCGCGGCGAACTGGTTCGCTTCACATGTTCTGCTTTTTAGTTCGATCGGTCCGTTACATTGGTTTGAGATCAGCCTAGACTGGGGGAAATTGAGTGGAAAAATGGGGTCTTTCGGTGATTCTCGAACTGGAGAACGTGAGTACGAGACATGACGATATAAGATCGACCTTGTCCCCTCGTTCAGTCCCTAAGAACAAGGATTATCGTTAGCCCTATATAACTAACTATATCTGAGAGTTGATACCCAGCATTGTGCTGTTCCAAGCTTATTTTGTTTCTTCACTCAATAGTCCCGGCTTAGGTAATAGCAGTTGACAAAATGTCCTCGCCAAACCCTAAAGACTCCATGAAATCCACCTGGCGCCACAGCAGCAAAGACGAATGGACAATATGGCACTGGTTCTACGAAGTCCTGGGTATACATCCTACAGTGTTGGACAGGGACGTGCCCATTCATTCCAAAGAAGAACCCGTTCCTCATCTACCGGAATGGAAAGAACATCGATGGGTGCTGTTGCATGCTGTGGTTCCCTTGATATTGCACGAGACATACGTCCTTTATACGGGACGGAACTTGGGACCAGTCGCCGCTTTCTTTCTGTACGCAACTGCGTTCAAGGTCATTGCGATCAATCAGCTGCATATGCTACGTGGGTTAGGGCATAAATATGGATTTTTCGACGGCGATAAACATGCGAGAGATGGCGTTCCTGATGTCGGGGTTGCCAAAGTCGTGCATTCGCTCATGTCCACGTCCACGTTTCGGCCAATGATGACTGTGTATTTGGCATATAAGACCTCTGCAACGCCTGCAGCAGAGTTGCGCGCGAACTGGGCTTGGTTGATTATGGAGGTCAGTTTGTACGGAATAATCTTGGATTTCTGGTTCTATTGGTATCATCGCTTGATGCATGATGTGGATGTACTGTGGAAGTACCATCGTACCCATCATCTAACCAAACACCCTAATCCACTATTGACGTTGTACGCGGACACGGAACAGGAATTCTGGGATATCGCCGGAATCCCGCTCCTAACATACGGGACAATGAAACTCATGGGTATGCCCATGGGGTTTTATGAGTGGTGGCTATGCCATCAATACATCGTCTTTACAGAGTTAGCCGGCCACTCGGGACTCAGAATTCATGCTACTCCCCCCAGCCCCCTGAGTTGGTTGTTGAAGTGGTTCGATGCGGAGTTGGTGATTGAGGATCATGATTTGCATCACCGGACGGGCTGGAAGAAGAGTCATAACTATGGGAAGCAGACAAGGCTGTGGGATAAGATTTTTGGGACGTGCAGGGAGAGGATTGAGTCTGGGAAGGGGATGGTGGATTATAATAGCACTGTTGATATGCCATGGTATTAACCATTGGTCCTTTTCAAAGTTGTGAATTGTGTTAATCTCTCATGTATTCATGTTTGATATAGATAGTATTTTCTGAAAGTGTTTCCATTGCCAAAACCCGAGCAATACAGCTTGACTAGGTACTTGATATTCCATGAGGGTTCTCAGAACTACCCGCTTGAACATGCAAGTGACGCTGTGAAAGATTATCAACCTCAATATGCGAGGACGCTGTGGCTGCCGAGCTGGGATATTGCATAGGTGAAAGCTCGATTCCAGACTCAATATCATCGAATGCTTCCGATAAGGTATCACGACGGTTTCCGCCACTTCCGCTATATTCATTGGGTGCTCTCAGGCTACGAGTTGCGTTTGCTTGGCTCAGGCGATATGCTCGTATACGGTCAAGGGCGGTTTTGAAATCGTCCAAAATGACGATGTCACTGAGATATTTGAAAATGAACGATAGCTGCTTCGTCAGTTAAAATCCATGCTAGCCGATAGAGAAAAAAAAAATACCTTCCAAAATGGTTCTATTCCGGCTGCAAGGCCCAGGTCCATAACGCCAGTAACGCTTAATATGTCCAACAAAATAAAGACAAGAGATGCAAACATGGAAAATAGCATGACTCCGACACGAGGACTAATGCGAATCAGTTCGAGAAAACTGATGTTGTATATCTTGTTGATGATGTATAGTAGCAGACAGAACGTGCAAAGCCACCAAGGATCACTGCATGGATTAGTTTTTCTCCTTTCCTCATGAGTAGGAAGTAATACCGAAACAAAGCCTCCCACGGCCTTATCTTAAGATAAATCTCAGTGGCGCCGACATTATTATAGAACGCAAAGATCGAATATGTATCCACAATCCAGAACGGCTGAACTAGACACACCGTGCCGATATAGAATACTGACAACCGACGCGATAGGAACGGCCGGATTTTCATCCACGCAATGACATTGTGCAGCGACCAAGAGGCAAAGAGCAAGATTGCAGTCGTAGCCAGAAACCATCCGTATACGGGGAAGGTGGTGAATATCCAGGTTCCATGAAGAGTGGCGAGAATTAACTGAGCAGTTAGTTTAACCACCGCGGAAATCAAATAAGTAAGCTTTACCTCTGCCAGAATCAGCTTGTGGAGTAGCACGCCCTTTCTCATATTGGCAATTGTCAAGGCTGCCATGACTACCAACGATCCCACCATTAGGCCCTGACCCCAGGCCCCTAGGACCAGGGCATCTGGATCAGTAGGCCTACTGGCCGGTCCCGTGTTGCTCATGTTGTACCAGTCATAGCATAATCTTCGATATGTCGGGCTAGGCGATGGGCGGTGTATTGCATGATCGATAATTCGGCTCAAAATTGCGCGCGTAGAGCCAATTAGCATAGAAAATGAAATGCCTATGCAATATAGCTGACTGTCTTCACCTCGTTGACCAATTCATCATGCCCATCCAGCATCAAAAACGAACGACTGCGCAACAGAAGAACGGAAGGAGAGGAAGGAAAAACATCACCATCGTCTCTCAGGCTCCAGAGCCAAAAGTCCCAAGGAAAAAATTGCGGGGAAATTTTGGGCCTGGACCCTCTTTTCCGGCTTTGCTGGGGAAACAGAGTGAGCTGAGAGGATGGATGAAGTCTTTCCAAGAGTTGGGAAGATTATAGTAAGCATTCGAGATGGTCTGATTGGTCGGATCAACACGTATGACTCTAACTATGCCTTTTATGGTATAGTACAACTTAATATGGACTAGTGTTCTAACAGACGAAAAAGTCACGTGCTGATAAGATAAGGCGCGGCCCATCCACAAATTTTTGTTATCTTCACATCTGGGATACTTTATACCAACGAGACTATTCTCTTGCTGTCATATCAAGTAGGAGTGATATTTGCCAAGATAATAAGGTGTTTACAATGGGCAAAATACAACCCAAGAAGCGCAACAGCTCCTCGGCTGGATCGCCATATACGAAAAACTTACCGAGCGGGTCCCTCAAGAAGAATCCCATCTTCAAGTTCAACACTGATATTGGTGTGTATATTGTTCTTATTATATGTTCGTTTGCTGATGTTTGCAACAGGTCAACACATTTTAAAAAATCCCGGAATCGCAGATGCCATTGTTGACAAGGCAAATATCAAGGAGCATGAAGTGGTTGCAGATATGTTATCCATATCCTGCAAAACTCGAATTGCGCAAGCTGATAATATAGCACAGGTCGGTCCTGGAACGGGTGTCTTGACGCGGCGTATACTTGCAAAAGCCAAGTCATGTACGGCGATAGAGTTGGATCCTCGTATGGCTGCTGAACTTACAAAGATGGTTCAGGGGACGCCGATGCAGAGGAAGCTCAAGATTATTCTGGGTGATTTTATCAAGGGTATGAACCTCTTTACTCTATGCTCGGAAAATTTTCTGACCGGATTTGATTCAGTTGATCTCAAGGAAATTGGTCATTTCGACGTGTTCATATCCAACACTCCGTATCAAATTTCCTCGCCGCTTGTATTTAAACTTCTTGCTATGCCGCGACCTCCGCGTGTGTCAATGTATGGCCTCTGCTCTCTTTTATATAAGATAGAAGACCTAACGTCAAACAGATTGATGGTGCAACGCGAATTCGCCCAACGTTTGATCGCCAGACCCGGTGATGCCATGTATAGTGAGTGACTCTGTCCTTTTGGTTGATTATCATGCTGACAGTTGATCCAACTCAGGTCGGTTAAGTGTCAACGCACAATTTCACGCTATTTGCAGTCATATATTAAAGGTAAATTACATCGATATTGTCTCAATCAACCAGCCTAACGTTACTAGGTCGGCAAAAACAACTTCTCGCCACCACCCCAGGTCGAGTCGAGCGTAGTAAGAATAGAGCCACGGCCTGATCGACCAGACATTTCATGGGAAGAATTAGATGGCATGCTACGCATCTGCTTCAATCGAAAGAACAAGACACTCCGGTCGAGTTTCTTTGTTAAGCAAGTGCGAGAACTCATTGAGCGCAATTGGGTGACCTGGGCATCCATGTTTCCCGATCAGGTGAAAAAGGAGGACACGGATTTCCTACAGGGTATTGGTGACATTGCATTACCCGATGTTGTAATGGAAATCGACGGCGAGGACGATAACAATAACAAAGATACCCAGCTCGATGACGAAGATGACATGATGCAAGACATGCAAGATATGATATTCGGGACATCTACAACGGCCGAAAAACAAAAGAAAGACGCACCAAAGCTCTCCGGAAAGACGATATCTGTTAATGGCATCAGCGTCGATAGGGGACGATTAGTTCAACTAATTCAACTCAAGATCCAGCGCGCATTGGATAAGTTTGGATTATCGGATAAACGGAGTCAAAAATGTGATGAGACGTCATTTTTGCAGCTGTTGCATGCTTTTAATCAGGAGGGGATACGGTTTTCTTAGTGGCTTTTTTTTTCTTTCGTCTTTTTTCCGTTCATGGTCGCATGGAGTTTTGATACCAAAAGTACATACAGTTTCAACCGACAATTTCCCAGTTTCTAGATCAGAATCTAGAATGCATTTGAAAATAACTTATTGGCATTCAAGCATCACCGATCAATAATCGCCATGTGTCGAACTAATGACAATGATTTCTCGTTCACAAGGCTGGAAGAGATCATCAAGGGGTCTACCATACCCTGTGTATGCTACAAGCATCTATTAATTTCATATAATAGCTGGCGTTCAAGATATCAGCAGTGAAACTATATGACTTGAAATCGGAGGTAAAAATGATTTCCCGGCATCTATAACAATGGTTGTGCAATAAAATAGTGCAACTCAATCATCCTTTGAAAAACTGGGGTTTCAGGACACTTACTGTGACGGCTGCAAGAATCGCTGTCGTGTGAGCTCGGTCCTTTGTAGTGCCGCTCCGTGGTCTCGTTGAGCCCTAAGCCCTAGCTGGCCGTACAACGGGATATCCCTTTGTTGTTACGACTTCCTATTTAGGCACCGACGAGACGATACGCGCTTACAAAGGGCTGTAGCGAGCTCACACACAGATTCTTCCTTTCTCCTTCTTTTCTGTATGCTTAGTTTCTTGAAGATGAGCTACCCTAGAGTTTAGGCCTGAGCAAATGTCACACTTACCCTGTTTACCTACATTCCAAGGGAACACAGCCCGCGACCTCATCATCAAACCCCCTTGCAGCATCAATGCTTCTTTTTAGACATGCTACTACTAATAACCGAGAATCCGGTAACGTCGATTGGCGCATCACCAATATCAACAGAAGAGACCGCGCTCCTACATACCAAGTCCAAGGTTCATCATTCCTTCTTCTGGTAGAATATTTACGAATATTGAAAAGTCAGCATTCATCCCAGGGAAGAGAAAAACAAGTAATCGCGCGAGAAGAATGTTGCACTATGCACCTTGATAATATGAAGGCGATGCCCATTCCTCATCCTCCTTTCTGTCTCTTTCCTCTCTTTTCTTCTTGTTTTTGTTTGATGATTTTTCGATTCTTTCGACTGTCGCTCCTTGTCCAACAGTTCTAACTATTACACGCTCTTTTATTTGATCGATTCCTTTCTCTACTGACTTGCGCACAATATGGCGCCTATTCAATTTTTGTTTACGTCGGCTCTTGTGCTGTCGGCGGCCGTTGCGGCTCCTATCAATGCTAACCATGGAAAAGTGGACACAGTAAGAGCAATATTGAGAAAGAGTCTGACTAAAGTGGACTAATTGAGAGACAGACCACTCCTAGCAAGCACCAAAGCGAACCGATACGCATGGCGGACCCTGTCAAGTCCAGCGTCCCTGTGATGAGCATGGATACTCAAGCTATGAAATCGTCTGCTGTTGCGATGGCAGTTCAAACACCATCAAGCAGTGATAATGGCCAACAGAGCGACGGCGTTTTGGGTGTCTTCAACAAGCTCCCTCTCAAACGCGGTGAGGAAAATCGTCGACAGTTCGAAGAGGTCACAGATTTATTGACCAGTATTAACTCCATTGCCAAACGTGATGAGCTTGAGGAACGCCAGTTGGGGCTGGTGAAGAGTGTACCTGAGACTGTTGGTCAGGCTGCGCAGGTGGAGAAACTTGTCGAGGGTCTTCCTATTAAACGTGATGGCATCCTCGGAGGTCTGGGAGGACTGGGTGGTGTCCTTGGAGGTTCTGTAAAGCGAGAGACGGGGGAGGCTAAGACTCATGATAAGGCCTACACCGAAAAGGCGTTGAAGGGCTTCCAGGGGTGGCTTCATCATGGGTCTAAAGATCATAAGGAGAAAACCCCTGAAATACCCTCAGCCGCGGACTCGATTGGTCTTGGTGATGTGGTCAAGCGAGGTGATGCCGCCGATCCTGTGACAGGTCTTCTTAATGGATTACTGGCGAGAGATGCGGAAGAATCTAAATCTCACGATGCGACCCACACCGAAAAGGCCTTGAAGGGATTCCAGGGGTGGCTTCACCATGACTCAAAAGATCATAAAGAGGGAACTCCCGAGATACCATCAACAGCAGATTCGATCGGACTGAATGATGTTATCAAGAGAAGCAGTCCCGCCGATCCTGTGACCGACCTACTCAGTCTGCTTGCTAAGCGCGAAAGCATGGAATCCGACGAGAACGCGGTCGATGGACTCGCTAAACGAAGAAGTCCCCTTGATACTGTCACCGGACTTATCAATGGACTTGCAAAGCGCGAGCACATGGAAACTGATGAGAACATAGTCGATGGACTCGCAAAACGAGGCGGTCCCCTTGACACTGTCGCCGGACTTATCAACGGGCTTGCAAAGCGTGAAATGGTTGATTCACTAGCCACCTCCGAGGATGTTGCAGATGCACTTGATGGACTCGCGAAACGCAATGGGTTGGATTCCGTCGATCAACTCATCAAGGGTCTCACAAAGGGCGGGCAATTGAACAACGGTCTCAATATTCGTCAACTAAATGTTCTCTCCACATTGGCGACTGGTGCATTGAGTAATGCTGGTTCGGCGGCTGGTCAACTTGGAAAGGTAGCAGCTGGCAAGTTTCGTCGTGGTAATGTCGATGCAGGGTCGATGGCGGACGCTGCTACGGCTGGAATGAATGTTGGAAATCACAAGGCAGGGAAGGATAATGGTGAGAACAGCAGTGACGTGAATGATGTCGCGGAAGAGGTTGCTGAAGGGGAGCATGCATTGCACGATGCAACTGCCTCGCCCGAAGGACGTTTGGATAGGCGCCAAGTACCTCCCATTGCTGGTTCTGATGCACTGAGCATTGTCAAGGGATTGGTTGCTAATCCAAATGCTGCATTAGACCCGGTCACCAAGGGTATATTGGTTGGAGGGACTGCATTGGGTAATCTTGCACCTCAGTAACCATGCCTTTGTTTGGATGACACGTGGAGAGAGGTTTCCAGAGCCGAGCCGACGTATTAAGTGTTGAAATATTATTATGTTTATTTGTGAATTGGGTTTGAGTCCTGCGTGTCATCCTGTGAATGACTTCAGTTCTGGCAGTCCGTCCTGAGTGAAGTTAACTCACTCAATCAGGCATTTTGAGTTGAAGAGCTGCGTTTCATACCTACTCGGGCCGGTCAATTTTGTTATATATCGTTTGAAGTTTTGAATTGATGTTTCATAGTTCAACATGCTCTGTATAGGATGCTAATTCCGATTCTGTCATAGTGAAAGCTGATCGAATGCTGAGTCAATTAGGCCACTAATGTATAAAAGGTCAATAATGAATTTGTCAACGTAGCATTTTTGAAAAAAGAATGTCACCAGCATAAGCTAACGCACTCCAAGCGAAACGGATTAAAAGTATACAACCAGGTAAAAGTAGGGTATCATCACAGAAAGCATTTGCAAGAAATTAGGAACCAAACAAGGCCATTAGTCATCAAAATCCATATCGTCAACCTCCACACGAGAACCAAGTGCTTCTCGACCTTCGCGAATAAGTGCTTTGAGTTGGTCGTTCATCTTTTGGAAGCTGGCGTCCTCCTCACGCTCACGCCGACGAACTTGAGCTGCGAAACGCTGGGCTTCCCTAGACGCTGGACTTACTGGGCCAGATAATCGCGTGGGGCTAGTGGGTTGCTTTTGGGGAGTAGATGGACAGCCGGTTGGCGATAAAGGACTGTTGGATATAGGTCGGGAACCATGTAGAGTAGGCCGTTTAGTGATTGGTCGCTGAGGGTTTACGGGTGACCGTCGTGACTGGGGACGATGAGCTGTGATTCGTCGCGGAATTTTGCGCGAAAATTGCGTAGAACTTGGACTTTGCGCAAAGAGGTTCAACGACGATGACTCTGGGACAAAGACCCAGGTCTCTTTGTCTCGCAGTTGTTCCGCATCCTCGTCGGGATATTGTCCAGGAATTGATGTCGATTCGTGTGCCGTGTCTGAAGTGAGTTGAGACGTTGCTTGCCAAGTACTCGCTTCTTTGGGTGCAGGAGTTGGCGTTGAGACCTGATAGCTATTACCACCGCCAGCTGAGAATCCACGGAATGCATTCGTCCAGCAAAAATCCCACACTTTCCCCACGACGGTGAATACCGCTCGACCCCAACCTGGTGTCGTTGAAGACGGCGCCGGTATTTGTTGTGTAGTCATCTCGGTAGCCTCGCTGTGACTACGCTTGCGACTTCCAACGTCTTTATTCCCAGCTGTAAGTGCTGGTTGCTGGTCCCCAAGAAGTGAATTATAACGATATCGGTTTGGTCGATAGTCTACTTCCTCTGCTAGCTTTTCTCTCCTATCTTTTAAGTCGAGTTGTCGCTGGTCTTCACCACCATTCGCAAGAATATAATCTGTATTAATCAACAACGATGGGCCTTCGAGTTCGGTAGAGGACATAGGATCCCAAGCTGGACTGCGTACGACTGGTGCATCACGCCGCACGCGTTTTCGGGTCGACTCGGTGTCGGGCGAATAATAAATCGAGGAAACAGAAGATGGAGTGTGAGGAGGGCGAAAAAGCTGGGTCCGCATCCGGAAGGGCGTATCGTAATCTGGAAATGAAGCCATTCTTTGTCGGACCCTGGCCGGACAGGGCGTAATCGGTGAATAAACGCTACCTCAGTCGACTTCTGGACAGTACGAAGGCGAGTCACGAGACAAAGTCATTTAACGAGCAGAGATCTCTGGGTAGTAAAACGACGCCAAGTCTGCGGAATGATGATATGTATGTCGTGTATATCGTATGTACAGAGATGGAGAGGTGTTGGATGGAGAAAGTGGATGGAGGAAGGCAGTTCGTGAAGCATCAGGCTTGTTTACTTTTTGAGCTTGGTTGAATTGTAGCCAATTAAGTATTGCTATTTCAGCTAATGCGGGGCTTCCCCAAGTCACTTGATTTTCCCCAGATCCACCAATCAGAGTGCGGCTAGTCATGTGCTCCTGCTTTTTGTCTTCTTTCTCCCTCTAGAATATATATATATTGCTTTCAGGGATATAGGAAGACTCCGGTTAATGCAGTATGTTCATCAGCAATCAAACGGCTTGTATTGGTCAACTCTATCGAATGCAACTACACTGCTTGAATTCACCCTTACAGCTTCTGCTGCTTCCAAGTACGACCAGCAGATTCAAGTCCATCTTCACCGTCAACCAAAACACACCATCCCTCGCTGCCTGCACCTCCGGGACCCCCAATCACGGCCTCAAAGTTGGATCGCGCATAGTCCAGCACCTCGTCGTTGTATGTACCGGGTTGAAACCATACCGCTGGTATACCTATCTCGTGAGCCTCTTTCAACAGCTGAATTGTTACCGGAGGTGGCGTGACAAACGACAGCGAAGTCTCGGTAGGCTGAGTTAGTGATTTCGGGGACGATGCGACAGAATATTCTCGCGAGGGCAATCTGATGGTTTGTTCACGGGGATGGATCGGAGTCACTGGTAACGAGTGCTGGTGATACCATGCAAAGACTAATTACAATCAGCAAATAGAACTAATCTTAGCATGACAGCTGTACTCTTGCATGGAAGAACGCACTCCTATAGCCAAACCTGCTAGGATCGTTATTCGCACCCGCCACGGCGAACTGAGGCGACTGGAAGAAGCGCGTAACTGCAGCCTCAGTCATTCTGAGAAAACGATTTCCTGAAGTGGACTGTGATCGAAATGAATGAGAAAGAAACCTGGTTATGTGGCCTGAATGCATCAATTAGACCGGGCGGGAAACGTTGAAGGTTTGTAGATGCGGGGCGGATCACTAATGATGAGATATATATATATGGCGCAATGGGACGAGATTAGTAATTTGTTCACCATCGCCAGCAATGCATTTGATTGACATGCGATGAGAATGATATTCGAAGGTTCCGGACTGATCCAAATTATAGGCATTCTTGCTTCTGGTTGCAGCAACCATCGTGTATGTCCTGATTTATACCAGAATTGCTTCTGTAAGTTGCTTTGTCTGTATTGGGTTGTTGTTCAACTTGTATACACTTTCTGATGTAGAACCTCTATGTATGTAATATTGCGAGACCCGCATCGCTTTAACATCTGAATGGATTTTCTTAAGAAGCTGCCTAAGTAGTTCATAGTAGAAATTAATTTGTTGTTCTAGATCGAAGTCTTCTGTATGCGCCAAATCTTAGCCGGCATTGGTCTTATCTTATCGGCCCCAGGCACCCACTCCGGATTTCTCAAGAAGTGACGCCACGCATTTTCTTATCCCTTCAATACACCAACACACATCGCGAATAATCAGAGTTTCTGTGTACACAATACACAGAAGTTCTGTCCACAAAGTCGATGCCCCCGTTCATACCAACGAAACGGTCGATATCTCCTCCAAATCGACCCTCGCCGCCCGCGAAACGGCCCGCAACCAAGAAACAGGTCGTACAGATTTTAGAAAGCTCAGATTCATCGCTCAGCGATGTATCAAGCGATGAAGAACGGTCGGATGTTAAGAAACCGCTGATCAAGTCAAAAGGAAAGGAAGACAATGTTGACAGCGTAGAGAACGACGACCATGATGAGGAGAGTGTGGATTGGGAAGATGCGATGGATACAACTACCCCCAGTGCTTATGCTTCTCATGCCACACCCGCTCAAGATGTTGAAATTAGAGATCTTGAGTTAACGTTGGATCCGATGGCGAATGTGCGGGTTACTAGCTTGCTCGATACGAAGAAGGGCCCGTCTCAGATTGAACGAGCGATTCGACTGAATACTCATAAGGCGCATGTACAGTGCTTGCTCTTTCACAATGCTATTCGGAATGCTTGGTTGAACGACAAGAAGGTCCATGATATACTACGAGGGCAGCTACCTGCCGGTATTCAAAAGGAGGTTCAAAGATGGCGAGTCGCGTCTGCATTGGATCCTCCTCCACCGCCTCCACCGCAAAAGAATGTCGATACAAAAACGAAGGCTGATAAAAAGAAAGGCTCAAAGAAGAAACAAGCTGCAGATACTCGTAACTGGGGAGAAGAGGCAAAGCGATTAGAACCAGGTCAGCCAGACATGAGTCACGGTGATCCTATACTACAACTGTTACGGGTCTTAGCGGCTTATTGGAAGAGGAATTTTAAAGTAACAGCTCCTGGCCTCCGGAAACATGGATATTGTTCTGCGGTGAAACTGGAAGCTATCGTGTCATCTTTTAAGAATGGAGATCACAACCCACTTGTACACGGCGAGCGTATATCCGACCGACACGAATTTCGTATACTTGCCGAGAAACGACAAGGCTCGCGTGATGTTGGAGCCCAGCTTTTCACAGCGCTTCTTCGATCATTAGGAATTGAGGCTCGCCTAGTCTCAAATCTGCAGCCGCTCGGGTTCGGATGGACTAAAGCTGAAGTTGACACTTCGGAGCCTGTACAGTCGTCAGAAAACGCCAAGAATGCCGTCGCTGAGAGTAGTAGCGATGAAGAAATTGGAGCAGACGAAGAAGGTGACGCAGAAGGAAAGTCTGCTAAAGCTAGGCAGTTGGACCGCGATCTGCCATTCCCCGTTTACTGGACTGAAGTAGTGTCGCCCATCACACATGAAGTCATTCCAGTCGACCCGTTGATATTAAGCAACCCAGTAGCTGCCACCCCTGAAATGGTGGCTGCTTTTGAACCCCGAGGAGGGCGTGCCGATAAAGCAAAACAAGTGATAGCTTATGTAGTTGCACATTCTTCAGACGCCACTGCCAAGGATGTTACCACACGCTATCTACGGCGTCAAACATGGCCAGGAAGGACAAAAGGATACCGACTGCCAATGGAGAAGTTGACTATCAAGCCTTTTAGGAGAGGTCCCACGTATACAATCGACTACAATTGGTTTCGGGAAACAATGAGAGGTTACATTCGTGCTGACAATCAACGGACAGCTGCCGATGATATTGAAGATGCGAAGGACCTTGTTGCCAATCAGCCCGAAAAGAAAATTGTCAAGAAGGAAACAGATACCCTACAGAGTTTGAAAGCATCCACCGAATTTGTTCTGGAACGTTTTCTTCGCCGGGAAGAAGCACTGCGACCTGGTGCCAAAGTTGTACGAAAATTTGTTACCGGAAAGGGCGACAAAGTCAAAGAGGAGAATGTTTATCGTCGTGCGGATGTTTTGAGATGCCTGTCCGCCGAAAGCTGGCACAAGGAAGGTCGTCGACCGAAAATAGGGGAAGCGCCCTTGAAGCGGGTACCTATAAGAGCAGTTACCCTCATGCGGAAGAGAGAAGTAGAAGAACTTGAGCGACAAACGGGAGAGAAGCCTCTACAAGGTTTATATGCTAGTTACCAGACAGAATCTATTATACCGCCTCCCATCGAAAACGGCATCATCCCGAAGAACGAATATGGAAATATTGACTGCTTTGTTCCTACCATGGTTCCTCGAGGGGCAATTCATATCCCCTGGGGTGGAACCGTGCGAATCTGCAAGAAGCTTGGTATCGATTATGCCGAGGCTGTTACGGGATTTGAATTCGGAAGCAAAATGGCCGTGCCTGTTATTGAGGGTGTTGTTGTTGCGGAGGAGAATGCAGACTTGGTACGGGACGCTTGGCGCGCAGATCAAGAGGTACGCCGCGAGAAGGAGAGGCTCGCACATGAGAAGCGAATTTTGCAGACTTGGAGAAAGTTCGTTATGGGATTACGCATCATGGAGCGTGTTCGCGCCGAATACGGTGAAGATGGCGATGCCGAACTTGATAACCCGTTCCAACGAAGACGGCCGACTGGAAAATCTGCGGATACGGTACAGAAGCCGCCTGACGTTGAACGGCATGAACATGACTACGAAGAAGATGAGGATCATTATGAAGATGCGAATGCTGACCTCGGCGGAGGCTTTCTATTGCCTGATCACGACGATGGTACGAATGATTTTGTCGTCGAACATGGTGATGGACCTCAGCGCCAGAAAGTAGAAGCTTCGATGGACGTTGAGGGGGAAAATCATGAGTCTGATGTTGGTGATGTGGAGATGTCTTCACCAAGTGAAGAGGAGTATGAACCGCCCCCTCGAGGCTCAAATCGGAGACGGAGACGTGGTGGTTAATACTCATGAGATATTGTATACAATTAGGTGCAATGTAAGATATAACGTTTCTTCAACTCATCAATGCATGTAAGGCAACTACTAGTTAGAAATCTATATAGTAGAAACAATTCACGAACATAAGAATCTTATCTTATCAGATATCAGCAGTTCTCCACTTAGCTTGCAGCCAAGGCACGCCTGACATCTGATCTGTTTCTCACAACCCAACACTCGTTTCACCGTGATACTATTTATTGCGACCTAGTTCAAATATCGAACTTGAGGAACTAGCAAATTTGACAAGAAAGAGTTACAACCAATGGCACCCCTCGCCAAGGGACCGATTTATTTTGGTCCCTTTTTAGTAACGTCACAGGTGAAACAAATCAACACAAGTATGAACCAGCACATTCTCATTCTGACTGTCTCTATGACGCTGAATAGGTTTTTTACCTGACACCTCTATCATTCGCCCTCGTCAACCTCAAACCCATCATTCCAGGACACGTCCTCGTCTCCCCGCGTCGCTGCGTCCCACGAGTCTCCGACTTGACACCCGACGAAACTACGGATTTATTCCTCACAGTCCGCAAAGTCGGGCGCATAATCGAGCGCGTTTACGGCGCAACAAGTCTCAACATCGCGATACAGGATGGTGTAGATGCGGGTCAGAGCGTGCCGCACGTTCATACTCATATTATTCCGCGAAAGAAGGCCGATTTAGATCATAAAGGTGGTACCGATGCGATTTATGAGATGTTGGACGGGGAGGAAGGTGATATTTGGAAGATACAGAAGGAATTTAAGCAGCTGCAGGAGAGTTTGGCTTTAGGGACGACAGGCGAGAAGAAGAGGAGGACGAATTTCCCGGCTGTGGATAATGAGAGCAGGACCCCGAGGACCGCGGAAGATATGGAGCAGGAGGCAGTTATGTTGGCTGCAGAGATGGAGATGGAGCGTGATGATTGAACTCATACGCTAATTGTATCATTCGCAAGTACATATTTGCACCGTCCATGACAGTCAATCGCCTTGAATTCAATGCCAATGTCTATTTATCAGAGCCGAACTAATACAACAGACAACATCCATGCAGCGCCGTGCCTCTGAAGTGTCACAAGTTAAGAATATGAACAAATCTATTTACAGCAAGACAAACTCCTTCCCTTTCCGACCATGGAATATGAGAACCTGAAAAGAAAACCTCGATAACCGTATGACGAGAGTGAAATTATGACTGGTTCTGCCAAACATGTTTCCGCTCGTTCATGATTGCATCCGCCCACTCCTTGATCTCTGGGAGAGTAATCCGATTCGCAACATGCGCGAATTCCGACAGGTCTTTTCCATGTTCCCGCTCGTATTCCACCATCTGCAACAAAAGCTCAATCTTATCCACATCATGCACAAACTTCGATTCCAGCGTCTCACTATCCTCGTATTCTTGGAATATGCGACGAATCTCCGGACCAGAAAGTGTGCCGCCAGGAACATTGCGCAATAACGTCTGTTCAATATAATCCATAGTCGCTGCTTCGCGGCGTGCCTTTTCGGCTTTTGTCACGGATGTGTCGACGGGGGTGATATCGCCGACTAGTGATTCGGCCATATCGTGGATTAAGGCCATTTTTGTGCAGTGTGGGACATTGAGTCTGGAGGATAGAGAGGGCGGCGCAAGCATAGTGATGATTGCCATGCGATACATGTGGTCGGAGATAGATTCGGCGCGATCCAGGCCGAAGCGACGCCATCCCTCGCGCTTGGTGGTTTTCAGGCGCTCTAGGAGGTGGAAGAAGGGGATTGGGGAGGAGCTGTTTTCCTCTATGGGGTGGGGGATTGTAGAAAGCACTGTATTTTTTGCGCAAGTGTTTAGGATATTCTCTGCAGTGCAACGAGATTGGAGGAATCTCTACCTGTCCATGGAGTCCA
Source organism: Talaromyces stipitatus ATCC 10500 (assembly GCF_000003125.1). NCBI lineage: Eukaryota > Fungi > Ascomycota > Eurotiomycetes > Eurotiales > Trichocomaceae > Talaromyces > Talaromyces stipitatus. The sequence goes on along the minus strand of NW_002990115.1, from coordinate 4,394,634 downwards.
TTCTCCCTTCTGGGAGTCCGCGGAGCCCATTGCGAATTAAACCACGAATTGAAAAAGTCCAACACAATTCTAGGAAGTGTCTTCTGATGTGATGCAGGGTAAAAGGTCCGAGGACTTTTGAAATAGCGAATATTAGCGTAAAGACTGCAATTAAAGCGAAAAGACGGAATAAGAAGCAGAGGGGAAGCGACTGATAAATATGCAATCAGTGGGGCCTGATAATCCCGCTGCAAACACTGCAAACACCATCTCTTTGTTGACATCACTGTGCTGGAGGGATGTTCACTTTGTCACTTAACTACTTACATTGCTGCTGATAAACAGATAATGCAGTTCAATGCTATGCAAAGGATATTGTCTGTCTATTTATTATTTGTCTGAAGGGAATAGGACAGAGATGTGCACATAAGGGCCTTTGATGTGGATCTACGAAACAACCAATCAGATTGGCTTCTGCTTTGTTGACATCTTAATGTCTCAGGCATACCAATAACTTACCGCCTCAACAGCTTTCTTCTTCTCTTCCTTCTTTCTTGGAAGCTTTTCATGACCAATGATTGATATTTTGTCACGGATTGATTGATCTCCTGTCCCATCCTATGCAGACACCCCATCCATCAACTCCATCATGGCCCGCCCCATCTCCAGTCACCATCTTCCTGCGCAATGTCCACCTACTACGCCTTGACCAACAACCAGATTGGCCGGGCCTTTCTTGCAAGCTGTTTTCAGGTGGCCAAAAGAGCCAGACACAACGAGTGAAGAGCGTGGAATGGGTGCTGTACCATTTATTTCTCTTGTGGGATCCCACCGAGACGAAAAATGTACATCAACAACCCCCGCTTTACTTTCAGTCTGTGTCCGATGCTTACTACTTAGTGACCTCAGAAACTTCGTCCGTTTTTCCCACCATTAGAGCCACTGCAGTCTGTCAACTTACGTGCGGCTTTGTTTCGGGCCTTGTCAGACCTCAAGAAAAATGGCGATCTCGGACGAGAGACCACTGTGCGCAAAACCATGCTGGATGATTGCAAAGGGTCGAAATTCGAGGAAGTCTTAGCCGTGTTTTCGACAGCAGTACTACGAAAGGTAGTTTGTGAGAATCGACGAGAGCCTGGACTACGACTAGCTTTTTCTAAAAGCCTGACTGACACTGAATTGGAGGAACAATTGGTTCCTTTGATACTAGCTCACCATTCCTCCCTTGACAATACGAAGCGAGATCAGGCGAAGACACGAGAAAGTCATACCCAATTTTCGAAGTTTCTTGACGAAAAGACAACGGAACTATCATCCTGCTCGAAACGTAAACCGCGGCAAGCTGGAGTATCTTCTCATTTCGAGAGACTGGCGCACGACGTTAAGGCTAATTGGCTTGGCAGTCGTAATCTGGTTGATTGTTTATTGACAGGGGGTTCCACTACCGAAAAGGATGCTTTCCTTGAGTTATCGTTCGAAAAAGCATGGAGTCGTGTCAGAAAAGGGAACATCGATCAATTGGGTCTTTCGCCCAATGTTGGCTTGCTACAGGATCTGGAGACTCATCTTACCGATCAACGACGACGGTTACAGCGACTGAAGGATTATAAGAAATCAACATACCGAACTGAGAAAGGGAGTGAAATGGTGCAGACAAAATCTCACGACAAAAGCCAAAGTATCACGTTCAGAGACCACCGGACATTGACAGTGGCCAGCACTTCTAAATTTATACGGGATGCAGTCGAATATAGGAATCTATTTGGTGAGCATCAAGCCATAATATCGTCCCTTAGAGACGCTTTATCCGAGGTCAAGGGTATACAAAATCACTATTCTGCGACCTTGGTAGAGCCTTCTAAAAAAAGGAATCCGAAGAACCACCTCACATTATCACCCATACCGGATACTGAGCGATTCTCTCCGTCGCCCTCACCTAGTGTCCAAGTAACCGATTTTGAAAATGAGCATCGCGCGTCTATTGACCCAACTATAGACGATACCGTGCTACAACCACCGCACGATACTAGCAATCAGTTTGATTCCTTTATCAAGGAAGTCCACGACCCCGTTTCTTTTAAGGCCAATACCTCACAACCTGAACTACCATCCGACAGGGAAGGGGAGGTTGATGTTCCTCCCCTTCCTCACTTTGAGCCCCACCCGGCGTCCTTATTGGAACGAACAAGGCAGTCAATGTCTTTACTCCCTCCCCAACCCACTTCACGATCCCGGGCTCCTCGAGAATCCCTTGCTGCGCGGCGCCAATCGCAGCGTTTCCCTATCAACCAATTCGCTACTCCACCAAAAGAACAACCAGAGCCATCGCGTTCAGGGGCCTCCACGCCACGAGATGAACTTTTTACCGAGGAAGCGGAGTATGCTAGCATATTCAAAAGTCGACCTCGTGTTGCGCATAGTCCGCTTATGTCACCTGCTGTTCATGTTGGATTTGATGATGGTGATGATGGTGAAGATTACATGGAAGATAGTGAGAGTGCCCTAGACCTGGCGCTCATTGGATCACCGCTTGCAAGTAAAAAGAGATGATTGTACGAGTAACGATTATGTTGTATTTCAATGTTTGCTTTTCTTCTTCAATATATTGATATACAGAGGGTCGGCTCAAGCTTGTAGAGCGTGAGCGAAACTCTCCTGCCAAGGACTAGCCAACGTACCTAGATCACGGCCAATGATAATAATCTTGCAATGATCAGGTACATCGGTCTCATCGTCCTTGCTTTCTCGATTCTCGGAATCTCTTATTTCGTACATTTCCCTCACAGCCTGAATGATCTTAAATGTACCATCGGTCAAGGCTAGTATACCCTTGAGACGGTGGATCTCAAAACCCGGCTTCTGCGTATTCTGCGCATCACCAGGATACTTTATAACGCTCTTCCACAACACCGACATCAGCCATTCATCGACTCGCGGTATTTGGTCTGGCGAAATCCTGGGATGCGTTAATGCAATAGTAGAAATTTTGGGATCAATATGCGCATGTCCCTTTTCCGAGAAATCCATCTTTGATAGTTGGTCATAGGCATGTAGATCTAGGACGACGCCTTCGATCTGCGGCGTGCGACTATGATCCGTGACATGAATCTTCGCGGCACCATTGATGGACCCGATTCTTTGGCGTGTTGCCTCTAGTTCAGCCGGCGTTACCAGATCGGCTTTGTTGAGGACAATAACATCTGCATGCGAAATCTGTAGATGGGCCATTGTCAATGCTGGGCCAGTATGATCACCATGTTCACCGGCATGCGTTGCTGTCGTCTCTTCTGGAGTAGGCTCATCTAGTAATCTCAGAATATTCTTCGCGTCTACAAGTGTGACAATACCGTCGAGGTAGATGGAGCTTCCGAGGCCATCGTCGACCCAAAATAAGGGGGCAATGTTGCCGGGGTCTGCAAGACCGGTGGTTTCAAGCAGGATGTAGTCAAAGGTTCCGCGACGGTCCATTAGGGACTCGATCGCTTGGACACCGGAGTCTCTGCGAGTCAGATATTAGTCTATCGCAGTCTTGAAAAGAACTAAGGGTGAAGGTGAAGGAGCGAACTACTTGACTGAGCAGCAAATACAGCCGTTACCGACATCGAGCCACTCGGTAACTTCTTGGCCGTTTTGGTTTACTGTTAATGACTTTTCGATATCGGTGGCTGATGTAGTATGATGAGTGAGAGCATGCGGGTATTGGAGAGATATATGGCTTACAATCTCCGAATTCTATGTGACGATTAGAACATATTCAAGATTTTATCATGCAAGTAACGCACCATTCATAATCACTGCAATCTTCTTGCCATGTTGCTCCGTGAGAATGTAATTGAGTAATGTTGTCTTGCCAGCTCCCAGATATCCTAGATGGAGTGTCAGGAAAGAGCTATGGTGATGCCAGATATAGTGCGTGCCTACCTGTAACCAGAGTTATGGGCACCCGACTGACGACTTCTTCATCTTCTGTTTTCTTTTCTTTTTCTTCCTCTCTCTTTTCTTGAGACTCTGGGAATGCCGTCACGTCTACCAATTCTGGAGGGGCGTCGTCGTCATCCATTTTAAGTCGTTTGCTTAAATGTGAGGATAAGAGGGAAGACTACTGAGGAACAGTTCAAAACAAAATATTGACTCTGCAACTCTTTTTTTTCCGCACTGTTCCTCCTCTTCTTGGGTGTTTAAGTTGAAGTTGTTGAGTGAAGCTTGAAGCTCTGACGCAAAAGCGGCAAACGGATGCCTGATACCTAGGGCAACAAGGCACCCAGGCGCCAAGGCTCCGCAATGGACTTCTATTTGTTCGACGAGCCGCCGCCCGAATACGACGACGGGCTGGACGAGCTCGACGATTTTGACCTGGACAGTGATCTCGTGGACAGTCACTATCCGCTCTTTTATTCTACTGCCCCGTTCATTGCGCCTCCCAGGTCAACTTTCCTGCGCAAAGCTCCCACAACACTTTCCGTGTCCAATAAGATGGCTGCGACTGCTGCGGCCGCTGTGTCTCCTTTGAGCTCTCCACGTCTGCCCAGCCCTCCACCATTTACGGAAGTTCAGATCGGGCCGCAGTCGCCTACGGTTGGGGACAAGGGAGGTGATAGTCAGCTCTTTACGCCTCTAATAGAGACGGATGATGGGTCAACAAGGAGAATCAGACCAGGTACCAAAGCTGCGGATATGGCTTCAGGGCCGCCGCTCGTTCCGTTGTCACAGGTGAGTGAGCTGGTATAAGATGTTGTGTGAGAAATACTGAACTCTTTGGGTCGATGTCTAGCTTGACTCCCCCTTTCAGCTTCAAGAGCATCTGAAGGCTCTCTTCCACAATTACACTATGCCTAACGGATCGTCCACTATTCACCCGATCACACATGAGGTCGCAGTCTCACTCGCTCATCCTCCTGAAGGCGTCGAACGTTCTTTATGGCTCTACGAGCTTTGTCGCTTCTTGACTATGAAAGTGAACAACTTAATTATTGCCTTTTTTGCCGAAGACCCTCCTTGCTCTCAACAATCGTGTCCCGAAATGCGCGCGTCGGAGTGGCAGTACCTTTGTGCTGTGCACGACCCGCCAAAGTCATGCTGTGCGATTGACTATTGCTGCCATACGTTGGACTGGGCGACAAACATCTTAACATCTCCAAAGTATTTTCCTAGCAGGCTTACTCTTGGTTCGGAATCCGGAGGTGGTCCACAGGCGAGCATGCGGCATTTGACAAACATATTCCGTCGGTTGTACCGTATTTTTGCACATGCATGGTTTCAGCATCGAGATGTTTTTCGTCAGGTTGAGAATACAGACGGATTATATGTCTTCTTTAAGACGGTGTGCGACGTTTACGAGTTGATACCCCAAGACAACTATACTGTCCCGGAAGAAGCAGAGCGATTAGCTGCATCTGACGATGCTGCCGAAGAGTCACAAGGCCGTTCTATCACCGCAGTAGTACTCCCGCCTGAGAACAATCGCCGAATTTCAGTACTGCGAAATGATTCTTCTAGCACTACTCAAGCGCTCTCTCTGGAACATTCTGGTGACGCACAGGCGTCGTTGAACATAAGTACTGGTGCTACGACGAGGCGACACAAGCACAGCCCATCAACAGGCTCAAGCGTATCCACCATAGCTGAAGTTACAGAGGATCACAACAGTCCCTCTCCCAAAGTCGAACAGACCTTACCCAAGGTTGAAGAGAATGCAGAAGATGCAAAGTCTAATGTACCTGCTGAAGATGCAGAAAAAGACCCCTCGACAGCGCAATCTGAAGCTCCCGAGAACAATAAGATTTCCGAGAAAGAAGAAAAAGCATCTGAAGCCGAAACGACACCTGAAGAGGCCGCTCCAACTCAAGAAGAAGCACAGACAACAGAAGCTGCAGAGCCAGAAGCCGGAAAACAGGAGGAATCAGAAACCAACGAGTCACCCTCAACAGCTACAGATGCTGCCCCTGAAGACCAACCACCGACTTCCGAACGGGAGCCCTCTAGTGGAAAGCTCGAGACCGACTTCAAATTTCCAATTACAACCAATGAAGAAAAGTCCACAACCGAGTCCTCCGACTTCCCAACCTCTACAGAATCAACTGCCACCGTTTCCGTGGTAGAAACAACCGAGGAGAAAGACGAGTAATTTCTCCAGTCTGCGCGTACGACTTTCACGACTATGTTTCATATCATTAATTTTGCATATATGCCCTTTCTTCGTTTTGTAATGTCTGTATTGTACTACTAGCATAATTATTTCTCTTTTTCCCCTTTGGCTTACACTTCATTTCATTCCCATTATTGACCTACCCAGGTCTTTTTATTTGCATGCTTTTGTACGATACTATGAGTGGTTTAATTATTATGGTGGTGACCGAGTCACCGTGGGATTTGGAATTGGATACGAACACTAGTTGGTGTTCTTAATGGATATACTTTTCTTATATTGGCATTGCTCGATATTCCAGTATCGGCCTAGGACTGGAATCGGCCTAGGTACCATTGACCAGAGGAATTTCGCTACTATGCCCAACATTTGAACTACTGATGTCTATATATAATGGGCTATCAGATGCCTATTCGTCATAGTAGTTGATATACCAGGTAAGTTAAAATCATCTTGAACCGACAGAGGAACGAAACTGCTAATGAATTCGTACAGCTTCGCTATGAAGATTCCTGTTCCTGGCCGGTTGAAGTGGAATATAATGGATTAGAGACTACCTAATCATTCAAAGTTGCTTGCATTGCTACTTAGGTAGTATCTAACTACTTGCTTTAAGCATGGCTGGTATGATTAATGTTCGTTCCCTAGACTAGTCATTTTTTTCAGACTCGCCGTCAAACGTGCTACCTGCAAATCGTATTATGTTAGACACCCCTTCGCTTCATAGCCATCTTGAAAATCCTAGCAAAATCAGCCATATGCTCGCGATTCAACATCTTAGCATGAATGCCAGCGCAGTCATGAAATTCTACACTGCTTCGCACAAAATCTGCCCAGCGACCCAGCTTCTTGTTCTTCCAATCTTGACGATCGAGTGCTGCGTATGAAGGTGGATCGGCTACAAAGACGTCCATACGATCGACTGTACCTGTTGGTTTGTAGTCTAGAAGATTGACGCGAAGATTTTCGGTAATACCGGTGATCAGGGCCAGGCGCTCTGCATTGAGACCCAGTGCCTCCATGCGTGCAGGATTGCTGATGTCTAGGATTCGTTCAACAGCTTCTTCACGGTCCAGGGTATGCATGTATGGCGAGATATGGAGCATGAGGGTTTCATTGATGAGCTCCAGATAGAAGGAAATGTGAAGCAAGACATCAATCCAGTCGAGACCTTGGATGTAATGCGTAATGTGAGGTGGGAAGTCAATACTAGCCAAAAAGCGAACTTCTTGCCCCTGAGCTTCAAGCTCCTTGGCTACCTCGTACGCAATTGTTGATCCAAGCGAGTACCCAGCTATAGCGTATGGTCCTTTGGGCTGCATTTGACGGATATGGCGTACGTACGTTTCAACTGTCTCGCGGATTGAGGTGAAGAGACGCTCGTTGGGGTTGTAGCCTCGGGTGCGAACCGCATAGACTGGGCGGGTTGGGAAGTGTGCGGCTAAGGCGATGAAGACGATTATATCGCCACTACCTGGGTGAATGCAGAACAATGGTGTTTTGGTGCCTTGTGTTTGCAAAGGGACGATGGCATTGTAATCGGGAGTTTCGGACAGTGCCTTTTCGATCAATGTGGCGATGGTGCCCACCGTGGGCCTAATGTGCGGTTAGCTTGCTTTCAAAAAAGTATACAGGGGAAGGGACCCTGATCCTTACTCTGTTAGCAACACAGACAGGGGAATTTCAATCTTCGTTTCCAGTGCATCCTCAACCCTGGCTTTCAGAAGCATCAAATTGAACGAACTGACGCCCAAGTCGAAAATGGACGAATCCAAGCTGATGCCTTCAGCTGGAATCTTGAGAATCTCGGCCAAAATTTTCTGAATCGACTTAGCTGTCTCTGTTTCTGGGCTTCGCCACTTGGATTCCTGGTAGCGCTTGCGAGCTTCCAAATCCTCTTTCTCAAAAGTAGCATATTCTCCCTTTTCAAACGCTGAGCGGACCTTGCTGCGGGAGATTTTGCCCAGGGTAGACTTTTCGAGCAGCTTTTGAGGAAGTGGGATCACATGGGCTGGTTTCCAACTTGTGTTTAAAGCCACTGTCTTTGCAATCGCGGTAGCAGTTTCGAATCGAACCTGGTCATCTTCCGGAGCGTACGCGGGAGAGTAAATGATGGCGATATCCTCAGTTGCTGAATCAGCTGCTCGGTGAGGAATTGCAGCGGTGAAAGATGGCACGATACCAGGAATTCCCTCCTCCTCGATAGCTATCTCAATATCAGTGGAACTCCACTTGATGCCGTTGATCACAATCAGGTCTTTGGTACGCCCAGCCAGATTCAAGTTTCCCGATTTATCGATCCAGGCCAAGTCACCAGTGATGAACCACCCGTCCGCTGTGAAAGCGCTGGCAGTTGCTTCTGCGTTATTGAAGTAATGGTCAAATACCACGGGCCCAGACACTTGAAACTCTCCCACTTCGCCGTCACGTACTCTCTCGGATTTATCGGTCAGATGCATGACTCTCATTTCGATACCTGGAATACATGTTCCCAAGTTGGCAAACTCGAGGCCCGCTGCAAGGTCATATGATGGACATCCCGTTGAGTAAATGGATCCTCCACATATCTCCGTCATACCGAATCCAGGACGAATGACTTCTGTCTGTACGCCAAAACGACGAAGTTCGCGAGTCAGTGTATCACAAGTTGTCACCACACTAGCCTCGGCACCGGCGATGAAAGCTCGCAGGTGCGACAGATCCGCCTTCATGGTCGGGTTTGCAACCAGACTATCACGGACTTGCGCCATGAAAAAGTTTGGCGAAAATGTATAGACAATCTTGTGAAGGTCGAGAAGCTCTATGAAGAGTAAGGGATTGCGCAGGAGCTCTGCTGCAGGTACTTGGACTTGGTCGCTTCCCAGGCTCATGGCGTGCAAATGAATTTCAGTCAGGTTTGCGACGTGGTCCATGCCTATCCAGTTGAGGAATGGATCACCAGGATTGATGCCATGAAAAGACGTCTTGCCTTTCAGTGCCTTTAGGATCTGACCATGTCGAAGTGCGACTGCTTTGGCGTTGCCTGTGCTTCCTGAAGTCAACATGAGCACGGCTAGCTCCTTTTCTTCCTTTTGTGCACCAGCCATGAAGATCGTTGATGCTGTGGAACTGTCATCTTGCAATGACTCAACTGCGTACAGATGTAGACCCTCAACACCGTCAAATCCGGATAACAAATGCTTTGCTGTTAAGATAATAGGCTGTCGGAGCAGTGTCTGAAGGTGATTGAGGTGTTTCTTTCTCTGGGCAGCATCGTTCACAAGAGGTGCCGACATTGCAGGTAAGAACCCTGCAATTGTTGCCGCCCAGAACCATAGGATGGCTTCATGCTGACTGTCAAAGTGAATGAGGAGAATGGTCGAAGGCGTGAGACCCTCGATAGCACGCAGCAAGCGAGCCTTTTCGGTTGCATCCTCTAGAAGATCCGAGTACGAGACATACATGGACTCAAGTAGGTCTTCAACAGGCTTGTAGAATCTCAACCCGCTTTTTGATTTGGCTGCTCCCTGCAGGAGCTGGGTGAGATTGTTGATTGCCTCCATCTTGGTGGTTGTTGTTGAGGGTGAGAAGAGAAGATTGAGGGAGAAGTTATCCTATCTAAAAAGAAAAGAAATAACCGCGTTCTCTTTGACCATTACCGGCCTCTTGCGCAAATTCTAATTTTTTCTTCTTCTCTTTTCCTTCTTGTTTACATGTTTGTCCAGGATACGCCCGGTGTTTGCACTATCACAACGGGGCGTTGGTTGCTAAGTTCTGAGATAATACTGGTCATAAAATTGATTCTGTAGTGCTATTATATCTAGGCATTAAAATACAAAAAATCAACCACTCTGTAAGCTGCTTCTTGGTTATCCTAACCACTCATAGTGCACACTATGTCATCTAGATTCTTGATCAATTGATTGTCCTTACACACAATGTCAGTGATAGAGAATTGGATACTTTGGCCTGTGAAGTGGGTCAGAGTAGAATGTCATCCTTTGTTCTTTTGTTATATTCAATTAGTAGCTTGTGTGACCTGTCAGTTATCGACCTTGCTCCTTTCTCTGCCTCTGAACTAGCTTCGAGGCACATCTGGATATAATGAGGATGAAGAGGCAAGTGAAGATATTTTATGCTGCTTAGAAGCCAAGTATCTACTCTGATAACTTGTGGACAGTACTATCGTGCTGTATTTAAAATGCGATGATTACTCCTACGTATCATTCAAAGGGCGGCTTTAGGGCTAACTCCTTGAAACCCTCCCCTCAAATTTTTATCTTAATTTGAGGCTTGTATTCAATTATTCTAAATGTCTTTTTTGGTAAATATGCTTATGAAAAGACTGTGGATTCCGGGTCTATACTTATTATTCATCCTGTAAGATAGCTTCTGAATGGCCTTTATATTGAACATCAGATACCTATATACCACGCCAAAGCCACGCAATACCTAATGCAATCTACAGAGACGTTGAGCTTCAATATACTCGTATACTCGCTGCTCTGATATATGACTGGATAAAGCGAGTTTACGGGGCGTACCGGCAATTCTTTCTTGCAGTCTCACTACTGACCTGGTAGCCCACTTCATTTTCGTTCCTCCAAGTTCTATATCTGAGATTGAAGTAGTCGCTGATAATATGAATGATATATCCCTTATCGAATGGTATCTGGTCCTCATAACTGCATTTTTGGTCTATCGACCGACGTGATTGTTTTCAATCTCTGGCATCATCAAACTAGCAACTGTAAATGTTTGCCATCCAGCAATGCTGTTGTGCCACCTGTTGGGCTGAAACTGCATATAGTCTTTCTGTGCGTCGTTTCTATTGACTGGGGAAAGATGGATCCAATTCATATTTTGGTCCCCAACGGCGGATTGTTGCGTGTACGTGTTTGGAGTCGTTGTGTCTGGTTGGCCTGCAACACCGACTGTAAGAAAGAAGGATTCAATTTTTTGGAACTTTCCGCTATGTCGTTCTCAGTTCCATGTACTTTTTAGTGTTGTGACTGTGCTCGACCTTGGCCGTGATGGATCGACTCTGATTGAAACAGCCTGGAAACTGATGCTGCTACAAGCGAGTGACGCGAAAGTAGGGAGAAGGACTGTAAACCACCTTGTTAGCCCGTTAGCAGCTAGCCGTACCCCCGCCCCAAATGCGGCCCCAATATTGAAAATTGATGAAGGGTCAGGCATTTTTGCTCCAAACAGCGCAGTCGTTGCATGTTTGTGATGCGGATCATGCATGGTTCTAGAGTATGCAACAGTATATCGTTTCGATGGAGGTGAGATGGGTAAAATGCGAACTTCCTGACCTGGCATGTTGTGCAAGACAAGCAACAATCGAATCCCTGAGTCAATGTCGCTTTAGCCAAGTTCAACATTCAAAACATTGCCTAAAGTACCGTGCAGTCCAGAAACGAGGGATTTCAAAGCGTTCCAATGCATATCACCCCTAACCATAATCTACTTTTGAAACTGATCTCATAATCTAGAAACAACATCCATTATGACCACTCAAAGGATTATTTTGCTAGATTTCTGTAATTTGATAGACTGAGAATTTTATAACATTGTCCTTATTTCATACTTCCAATATTTCCCATGCCCTGACTGGCCGGGAGCTGAGCGTAGAATTCATCGTGCCATCCAGCCACCATCAACCTAACTACAATCAGAAACTCGTGGGAAAAAAAAAGAAAAAATCCAACATGCAAACTAGGAACTCACCGTAATGATTTGGCCAGAAATATATGAGCTGGCATCGGAAGCCAGGAAGACTATTGGTCCCTTGAAATCCTCAGGCTTTCCCCAATGTCCTATTGGGATACGGCTCAGGATCGACTCATAGTAAGCTTGGTCAGGGTTGGTTCGCGTATCAATGTTCATATCCGTTGCAATATAGCTGTTCCATTCCTGGTTAGATGGTGTCTTCTTTCCTTTGCTGAATGAGTTTTATCAAGACGCAAGTACTACATACCCCGGGGCAATTGCATTGACACGAATGTTGTGCTTCGCCCATTCATTACTCAAGGCCTTGGTAAGCTGGCCAATAGCCCCTTTACTAGCAGAATAGGCTGCCATACGGACGCCACCTTGGAATGTTGCTAAACTGGCTGTGTTGATGAGGCGGCCGTCGATCCTGTTTTCTATCCAATATCGCCCAATATCGCGGCACAGGAAAAACGTGCAGTTAAAATTCACTTCCATCACTTCATCGAATGCGTCCTCAGTAAAATCAGCTGCTTCCATCCGATGCATGATACCTGCGTTGTTCACCATGATATCGATGCGACGATCCTTCACCACCGATGCGATGAGGCCCTGTACATTTTTCCTGTTGCTTAAATCAGCCTTGACGAGAAGGCATGTGCGACCGGCCTTTTCTATTGCTTCTTTTGTGGAATTTTGATAAAGATCCCGCTGTCACGTCTCAGTCAAAAACTCAACACTGAACGTCGTGGGAGATGAGGCGACAGTAGTACTTACCTGAATAAGGACAATATCAGCTCCAGCTTCGGCAAGGGCTACGGCCATGGCCTGGCCAATGCCTCTACTAGCTCCTGTGATTAAGGCTGTCTTGCCAGTCAATGAAAATAGCTCCATCATCTGCAATGAGCGTGTCGTTGCTAGCCCCTCGTCTGATATGGTGGGCGCAGTGTTCTAAGTGTATTGGTTGTTCTAACTCCCAAGTGCTACTGGCCTTTTATAAATTTATTTTTGTTTTGCCAGCTTATCCGTGCGATTCTGACATAGATCCACATGCAATCAAGCTCCAAAGCTGCCCCTCCTCTCAGGTCTGAGAACCGAGCTGAAGGAACTCGGCGTTTCGGCACGAAAGATGACGGGCGATGCGACCAAAAAGCCCTAATCACGAATACAGTAGAATCCAGGTACAACAAAAGGAAGGCCACTCCACACTTCTACTGATATGAGCTTGGGTGTCTTTATTATGAGACTGAAGAGCATCCAATTTGTTAATACTAAAATAGATTAATAACATATTGGAGGTGCCCTTCATCCCTTAATCGAACTCACATCTGGATATAGGCTTAGGCCCCGAGAGGCCTTCTGTTCGTTATAACCAAGTCCTACTGTATCGTACGATCTTTCTTCAGTCAAGACACCTACGCGATTTGAGCCACAGTTGAGATTATCTCAAGGCCTGGGGGTTTTAAGTAAATAATATTGACTCGAATATTAGGGATGGCTTTCGATTTCAAAATAATCAATCTATGCGTATTAGTCTAGAGTTGTCGCCATCCGACGCCCCGTGCATTTGCACCTTTCAAATCAGCCAGATACAAAGTTAATCTCTTAATGATACCATCAGTATCAAGGCCGAATCTCTCATAGTTGCACTCTTTTGCAGCCGAGCATCCGAAACCAGTCATTCCAATGCTTGCAGTGGTATATCGAGCCCAAGTTGTAGCAACGTATTCCTCGATGCTTACCACCGGAGTGCCATCTCGGGGTAAGATTTTGTCTCTATATTCCTGAGACTGAGCATCGAAGAGCCGTAGACACGGCGCACTAACAACGCGAGTGGGAGTACCGGCTGCTGACATATGTTTGGCAGCTGATACTGTGTAGTGGAGATTTGTACCACTGCTAACCAGAACCAGCTTGGGATTTGGAAGGTCCTGTATAATGTACGCACCCAAGGCAACTTTGTACCGGTCAGTAGCAGGAACAGGGCCTACAGGATCACGGCCAAGAGAGAGCATAGTAGGACCGTCGCGATTAGCCAACGCAACCTTCCAAGCACCAATTACTTCCTCTCCATCACAAGGCCTAATGTATGTGAAGCTTGGCATTGCACGATATAAGGAGTCCAACTCCACTGGCTGATGGGTCGGCCCATTCTGCCCTTCAGCGAACGAGTCGTGAGTGGCTATATGAATCACTGGAAGCCTACTCAATGCACCCATGCGAACACTTGGCGCCGCCTATCAGGGGATCAGTCAACTGAGCCACACTTGGGGGTTTTATATTGAATGGGCCACTTACATATAGATAGAACATGAAGAACGTTGCAGTTATAGGAAGGAAAGTCCCCTCGTTATAAGCGGCCAAGCCGTTCGCGATACCAGCCATCGCATGCTCGCGGATTCCGTATCGAACGAAACGCCCAGAATAACTAACTGAAGGATGGAAAATATCGGATTCCGTGTAAGGGATTTTATTAGAGTTGACCAAATCAGCTCCTCCAGCAAAGACACCGGGGTGCAGCTCCCATATTTTTGACATGACAGCGCCGTTAGATTCCCTTGTAGCCTTGCCGTCAAATCCCAAGGAACTCATATCGCTCAGTGCTTTAAGACAGGGAGTTGGATCTATACCAGCTCGTTGGTTGCGAAATTTGGTACCAGTATCAGGATGTGCTGTCTCATACTTCTGAATAAGAATGTTCCAATTTGCCTCAAGTCTCTCCCCGAAAGTCTTCCGCTCACGGAAGAACACAAGTGCTTGCTCTGGAACGGAATGAGTCGACGAAGGATCCTGACCAGCTCGAATCTTGGATAACCTTATGCTTTCAACATCGATCAAGCTATGATGTGCCTTCGCTGTACCGGCTGACTCGGTGTCGACGCCAATAACAGTGCGAATGTTGATCATTACTGGTTTTCCCCGTAGACTGGACGCATGGTTTAAAGCTGCAACGATGGCCTGGACGTCATAGTTGCCGTCTTGTACATCAATCACATCCCAGCCGCTAGCCCTCATCTTTGCATTGATATCCTCAGTATTAGTCCATTCCAGGGGACCATCGCACGTAATATGGTTGTTGTCGTATATAAGTACTAGATTGTCCAATTTGAGGGAGCCTGCAAGAGTAATTGCCTCCAATGCCACCCCCTCCATCAAACATCCATCACCTGTCATACAATAAATTCGAGCTTTGACAATGTCATAGCCTGGACGATTGTATCGAGCAGCAAGCTGCTTTGAAGCCATTGCAAGACCAACAGCATTGGCGATACCCTGACCCAAAGGACCAGTTGTAACCTCAATACCCGGAGATTCCCTCTCAGGGTGTCCGTATGCCATAGTTTTATAGCCCTTGGGCTTTGGGCTGCCGTAACCCTTGAGTTGCTCCATTGTCCACGCATCATATCCGACCAAATAGTTGAGGGCATACAGAAGCATAACTGCATGGCCTATATTTCCGATTTATCAGGTTAGTGAGGATGTAGAGAAGTGGTTTTGGTTAAATACCATTGGAGAGAACGAATCGATCCCGGTCAAACCATTCAGGATTGGATGGATTATGTCTCATAATGTACTTCCACAAGGCAACACCAATTGCAGCCATTCCAATAGCGGAGCCGCCATGGCCTCCGCCATTTTGATTACACATGTCGAAGAGGAGGTTTCGCAAAGACAAGACTGCTAGAGTGTCCTCTTCGGAATAATCGGTATCATTGATCCTCCTTCCCTTTTCTGAAAACTGAGAGTTTTCCCGATCATCTTGACCCAATCCTTGCTGTTGTAGAAGCTTGTCAGACATTCTATTTTCTTCACTCACTCTTATTTCATGAGGCTTAAATAGAAAAATTTGGCGTTCCTTAATCTGAAAAGAAGGGTTGGGGATTCTCAATGAAAGTATTGAAGAACAAAAGAAGACACCAGATTTCAATAATACCGACGAGTAACCGAGATGACTTACTCAATTTATTAATTTTTATCGATTTGTCAAAACTGGAAAACCTACAGTAGTTTTCTGCAACAGCCGATACCACAGAGCCGCATACTGTTGAATCGGGACATGGGAATGGCCAGCTAATCTTGGACATACCTTTTCTCCACGCTCTGCCCCTCGATCTTTCACGCCTGTCTGGAGTAATTGGAACTGGAGGCCATTGTTCAATTGCAGTTCCGTCTGTGGCTGCTAAATTAGCATTTGAGTACCTGAGTTCCGAGACAAGATTTGAGTTCCGCATCTCGGCATCATCCAGATTCTTGTTGACCCTATTTGCGCCTTCAGAGCCGCCTTTGTGGCCAGAAACATTATTCTAAAATCCCGCGGATTCAACACTGGACTGAATTCCGTTCATGTAGTGTTAGAAATTGTTGGGTATACTGACAACGTCCGAGGTTTCTGTTATCTAGGTAGTCTGCCTCGCATAGGTAGAATAAATCCACCACACATCAATCTCACATAGTAGTTGACTGGCGTCGCAAGAACCTAAGTATAGAGAGAAATGCACTTGTCCAGCTTCCCGAGGATACAAATGCCAATAGCAGTAATCTCAACTCCTTCTCAACCATCTGGTAATAGCCCACCACCGTGTAACCGAGAGCGAAAGAAGCGTAAGAGGCACTGCTACGGCGAAGAATATCCAAAATGTGGTGCGCAAACTCGCAACATCCGAAGTCATACTAAAGAAACTCGAGACAAAAGACAGAGGAACAAATACAACAGCCAAGTACGTCAGACGGGCGAGACTTCTGTTCTGTTCTGCGGATCGTTTGGCTTCTTCGATGGATATGATAGCCGTGACAACCCGAACGAGGTCTTGGACTTGGGCTTGGAGCGTATCCAGATCTCTTAAAATAATGAGAAAGTCCTCTCGTAAATCTCGGAGAGCTTGATCCTTGGACTGGGAGGGGGACAGGTTCTTGTCGCTGAGAATTCCGTTGAGAATGTTGGTAACCCATTTTCGATACCTAGGCACATTACGACGGAATGGATGCAGCCATTTGAGTGAGGCATCTAATCCGTACTTTTCACCATGGCCCCGGAAATCGGGAACTTCAAGTTCCCACTCGATCTGAGTTAGTCTTGTGGTCACATACTCCTTGACAGTCAGCCATTCGACCGCAATAATACTGAGAATGGCGATGGCAAAGTTGTTGGGTTGCTCTTCTAACTCCTTTAGTTTCTGCATGGAAACTCTCGTTGTCCAGTGTATTACTGCCTCGAACAAGGAATCCTTCGGGATGGGAGCAGGCGTAAGGTTTGAAGCAAGACTTGGAGGAGAGTCAAAGTTATATCCTTTACCCCAAAGAGGATGCCCTTCCTTGATCGAAGGGTCGACAACCAATATTCCTATGCATAAATGTCAGGACTCAAAGAAAATATAGAACCGCAACGGAGGACTCACCTAGGGTATGTTTTTGATGTCTCTCGTTACGTCTAAGCCATAAAGATGCTTTACTTCGCCACATGTTGACCGACGCCTGGTCATCATCGAGCATACTTGCACTTATACGATCATCATCGAGCCGTCTCAGAACATTCATTCTGCGGGCTTCTTCAGTGGCTCGCAGTTGTGATTCCTTACTTTTGAAGTATCGTGGGTGAACGTAACGAAAATGATAAAAGTTCCGACTTCGAGTAATATGTGGAAGTTCTTCGAGCTCGACCCATGGATCGCGGGTATTGTACCATAAATAGTCACTGATATGACCTCTCCAAAAGAAAGGGTCGATGTCATATGCAGATCCGAAAGCTTCGATGACATCTCTTGACAGGTCCTCGATGACAAATAGTCTGGAATGATCTGGACTGTGATTGAAGTCGTATCCTTGAAAGAGTCTGCGTAGCTCCTCATTGCTGTTGATTAATGTTTGAGTAGGCTCTCCGTCGTTATCTCGAGGGAAATCTATCATTACTACTCGTGTGTGTTTTGCACGCGTTTCTCTATCATCTTCTGAGAGATACCTCCATTTGACGGGCGACGTTGTCACCTCCATCCAGCTTGCCAAGTACGATAACGAAGGCCATGCTTGTGAAACGTTCTTGATATGTCTAAGATACGGCATGAAATCACTTGACAAGGTAAGTGGTAGCCAAAAATATAGTAATACCAAACTGTGGAGAAGGTACCTACGTGTTTATCTCCCATGGCCGCTTCTGCTCCAGTGGTGTATATACATCACCAATTTGATATGTTCCAACTTCATTGGAATGAGGTAACACAATATGGCCATGAAGACGATTTCGTATTTTGTTATGATGGGAAACTGGGAGAAGATGTCCTGCATGACTGGCCCATGACGGGGACGGGCCCACTTCTTTATGAGGCCTATCGCCGAAGACCATTATATACCATCAGTCATTGAAAAAAGGAAGAAGATAATGAAACATCAATGATTTATTCAAGATCGCGACTGAAGAAGAGTGATCGATTTAAGCTTATTTTTCAGGGGTTCAAAACACTCTTTGGGACTGCCCCACATCAGCTGAACATTCCCGGATTGCCATTGGTCCGGGTAATTACGCTGGTGAAAATCTGAATGTCTTAGGCATCAATTAGGGTTTCTTGCCCTACTTCGAGAGGATATTCACTGAGGTGCTTTTAACAAATAAAACATGATATAGAGAGATGATAAATATGAAATAGCAAATGAATAGAAATATTCAACATTTTGACTTATTCACCAGCCCATTGAGGAAGTCCTGCACGCTCCACAGCGACCTTGGTTGCTTCATCAAGATCCTCCTTTGGCAAACCCAGCAAGCTATTGAGTGTGCCCTCGTTATGCTCAAAATCACCGAATCCATCTGGATAAAATGCACGTGTATACAGTTTCTTTGCAAAGCCGGAATGTTTACCTTCTTGGATTTCCTTCAGGCCCTCGGCAAGACGCTCGTCAGCTGGCACCTTGGTAATGTTCCAGTCTTCTGATTTGGTGCCAGTCACGCGGAGGAGGGATTCGAGCATTTCTGTCTGATTAATTGTAAAGGAGTTGATATACACGTCTTTGTTGTTCAGGCTTTCGAGGGAACCATCACCTCTACCACCTTCGGCGTTGATGGGTAGGCCGAGGAGAGCAGCTACAGCACGGCCAACCTAAGGAACGTCACACAGGTTTGCAACCCTTTTCTACGGGAAGAAATTGAAAAACTTCATACCTGTGGCCATGTCGATACAGATATCTTCGCTTCACCGTCGTCGAAAAAGGTAACAGAGCGATTGATGATGTCGAATCCGAATGCAGAGGGCATGGGCAGACTCCATTCATACCAGAAACCAGTTGAAACTGCAATGTAAGAGGAGCTCTTGAGTTCCCCAGAGCTTCACGAGCAGCGCATACGAAAAGTATTAGTCAACCGACCTTAGGATAAAACCCTATTATATCCCAATTTTTTTATCCTCCATTCAGAACTTCGATGTGGATTTGCCAAGTCTCACTTTTCATTTGGTAAAAGAGCATATCTTTAATGAGCTCATGAGCACCTGGGTATGTGGACCATTCATTCGGCAAAATCCATTGAACGCCAGCCTCGTCAGCGGCTACAATGAGCTTGACCTCATTGCTCAAGGCGAATGCCCCTAGAGTGATGACAAGTGCGTCTTGGCCTTTGAGAGCCTCCACGATCGTTTCCGGTTTTTCGTAATCCACAACTTTGGGGATTACCCCTTCAGGTAATTTGCTCTTACTGTCGGGGCGTGTAATGGCTGTGACAGTATGCTTGTCGGTCCTAAGGAGAGCCTCGGTCATGAATTTTCCGGAGTTTCCACCTGCCTATGATATGTAGTGACAGAAACCCAGTATTTGACTTACTCCGACAATGGCCACTTTAGTAATGTAGTTGCTTGTTACTTTGATGGCAGCTAGAGATCGCTTGCAGAGGGAAGGTTTGAGCAAAGTCGACCGAACGGGATCAGACAATTCAATTCCTCATTTGTATTCGTTAAAGATTTTAGAGACATTATCGTATGGTATAAGCTGCCTTTATATAATATTCTCAATTGCCATTTCGCTGCCTATATCCAGTGGTCATTTGACCGATCTCAACAACCTTGAACATTAACTAGCCAATCCCCTCATCAAAATATGCATTTCTCCAGTAATTTTAGAACATGCTCTCGTATAGCAAAATATACGAAGCTTTGAAACAAGGAAGTGGATTACAAAGATTGGATCTTCGTCAGATGCTCATTGTCCGGAAACGGACGAAACTGGCCGTTAGGGTTATCGATGGTGGACTATATTTCGTCCAGTAGGCAGGTGAAGGAAAGTAGCATGAGCTGTATTCTAAGTCTTTCTACTTCGAGCGCACACGTTTGCATTTTACTCCGGGAGGGTTTGGTAAGTACAGCTACCAACACCATCAATATCCTGATCTTCGTTTTGAATCCGGTAGCACTTTATGATGACACTTGACCCCCTCTTATAGGCGGCTAGCTCACATGATGCCAGAAACTTGAGACATTGCCTTGCTGGGCCTTTCATTTTACCGCCGTTACAGGGTCTATTCATGTCAACAAATCATGATACGATAACAGTACAGTAGATACAGATAAAGATATCTTGTCAAAATAGCACCAATAGAACCCAAATCCAGTCACAGCATAAGACTCCGAGTCTAGAATTTATGTCCGTGGGTTTACATCCATGGATAGATGTAGAAGTTCACCTGGATAACGCACGAGAGACGAATTCTTAGGGTTAGTCGACGTGACTTGTATCAGAATCACTGGAAGTTACCTCTTCTACAGGCAATATATGCATACATGACGCCACCAGGTTGCGCTAAAATTAGACTTGAAACTGATATTAACCGGAATCCCATCTCTTACATCCGGATGCTTGAAGCAGTTCACTAGAGCTGCAAAAGAATAGATAAGCTTCTCAAAAGTGGTGCATGAAGAGGAAAAAAGGCAAATCAAACCGTTTCCCAAAGATTGTTGGATAAGCGGTTTATCGGCCTTCCTTAAAAGAGCAAAATGCACCGGTTGTTGCCCGAAGTCTCAAGGTGAAGCGGTTCGGGCATCAAAATGCATGAGGCTGACTAGATACATGATACGCACTTGAAATCGGTAAGCCGGGCCCACGGGAGATGTTAGCTCGCCAGCCCTACAGGAAGTCCAGTGAAGACATGCCGATTAGTCTGTCTAGGCCGTAAATACGGATATGAGTTCATATTCTGCTCCTTTATATATTGGCTTGAAGTTTACAGGACCTTCTAAGTCATTCGGTCATGATTTTGAGGCTCCTTTGAAGATACCAACTGGGCTTCAAGGACAACAATTCATCAATCACAATACAATCGTAGATGAGAGAATGGCCAAACAATAAGCAGGGGTGACTTATATTATGGGCAAGCGAACTGCTAGGCAGCTCATGAACACTGGAGCTTGCACATTTATTTCCCAATCAGGAGATAAAAGCCATCCATGTGTACCTAGGTGACTGACGATGAGACACCACTGATTGATCCCCGGGCCCGAGATTCTCAATCATCCAATCCCACTCCATAAGACAATGGGTACGTAAGTAGTACATCAATGTAATCTAGGCACCTTCCTAATTAAGCAACAATTCGAACTCCATTCTATCCAGGAACTTGAAGATGCACTTAAATTCGCATACCATCAAAATCTTTACAACGCATAGCTCGCCATCATCGATGCATAGAATAAAACTGACTTGTTTGCATTGCAGTATTGCACTCTGTTATCTCATGCCGGTGTAATTTGATGTAGTTATTTATGCATCTCAACGAATTCGTCAACCAGGTCGAGCACGTTGTTCCAGAAAAACCACGATTTATTGACTAGCTTCGAACCACCCTGCACCAGAATTTAGAATTAGTGCTGTACTTAGTACTAGATTCAACGTAGGTTGCTGCGCTTAATGATGGTCGACCTAATATAGTTATAGGAACGTATCTGGCTATTGGTGGTTGACATGCATGTCGTTGAACAATTGGAAGCATCACTTTGAAGAACGGTACCTACCCACGAATCTCAATGGATCCCATGCGATTTTAGCATATAAAAAACTGTCCTAACTGGATCTTCAGCATGTCAAAAACATGAAAACAATTGCTGACGAGCAACGTTTCGCTCTTTAGATTCCTCTTTGATACGCTCGGTCTGCGATGTTGCATGGGGCCAAACGGCCTCGGGTCGATTGCTATATCCGAGTCATATTGACCCTAGTGATTGGGAAGGGAGGAAGTCGTTATTATCGTGCTCTAGATTAGAGATATTAACCAATAGAGTAGTATTCACCCGCGTCTCATGGACTTTTTGTTGCGATAATTGTTGTTTGGTAGAATTAAGAATGATAAAATTGGTGGAAAAGTGGGTCGATCGGACCATCCCGCGTCGGCCCGCGATCGAGCCATCCTTTGATTTTTGACAACTACGTAACTTACCGTTTACACAAGCTCATACGATATGGACTATATCTTCGTAAAAGCTGGCCGCGATTCAATCACCGACTGCAAGATAATACAACGTCTCAGTGAGCTCGAAACGACAGCACAGGCTTCACTATCGTGAGCGAGCTTCTCGATGACAACCTTCCTATTTCGATTGGAGGGAAGGAAAAGAGGGGAAAGTAAAAAAATCCCCCGAACATGCCAACCGATGTCGGGGCTCTCTCTTTCTCTAAACAAGTTTAGATGCAGCACTGACAGAACATTGAACGATTTAACCCTCTTCTTTTTTTGTTTGTTTGCTGTGCGGTCGGCGGGGCTTGTTGGTTCATGGCTACATGGTGCATGGAGGGCACTCGCATTGAACCATAGGGCCCCAGTCAATTGGAGCCACGCATAAGGCTAACGCAACATGTCACATCGATCGAAGTTGGCTATATTCATAGTATTACCAGTTGTCCCCCATCGCTGAAAAAAATTGCCCTTCTATTTGCAACGCAACTATACAGCCAACCATCCAATGGCACCAGCAACTAATATTTCTGTACAGAGATAGCCCTTTCTCATTCCTGTTCGAGTGACTAATTCCTTACCACTCGATGGTGGGCTCTTTTTGGAAAGAAACCTGAATCTTTCTGTTAGTGGGAATTCTGAACAGGGACATCGGAAGATGAAGGAAGGAATGTTTTTCAAAGTAACCCGAGGAGGTGACAACCATCAGACAAAACCCATGTTGTTTCCTTCTTTGTTCTTGATATTAATAATCCTTGGGGTGGCATATTTCGGATGCATGGAAGGAAATCCAGCTCTAGCCA
Source organism: Talaromyces stipitatus ATCC 10500 (assembly GCF_000003125.1). Lineage (NCBI taxonomy): Eukaryota > Fungi > Ascomycota > Eurotiomycetes > Eurotiales > Trichocomaceae > Talaromyces > Talaromyces stipitatus. The sequence continues at coordinate 4,371,593 of NW_002990115.1, read as the reverse complement.
TGCACCTAACAGATTACTAGATGTAACTATGGCGGTTCCGTTCGGACCATAGGTGTTGCAAGGAAGACTCGAGCGTAGAGTAGAATATTAAAGACGAGCATTCCGGCTAAGTTTATTATGGAGTAGCTAGAAGTGATGTATTCAAGTAGGAGCATGTACGATCGCATTAGTTAGTCCAATCACTATCCTTCGTCTGCCCTTCTTCTAATAACGGCCACGTCGGATGCGCGGGGATACTCGTTGCGAGATCAGCATATCGGGTCGTCTCTTCTGACTGTTAATAATTTAGTTTCTCAGATGAGAGACTCGTTTCATTTTTCCTTCCTTATTTTCCTGGCACAATCTCACACAAATTCCAAGATTCTTGACAAGGACTGAAAAAAATTTTCTACTGTAGGCTGTGCTATTTGTGCCCTATCAACTATTTGCTCTAGGCTGTGTCCAGGTACACCCAGACCAGCCGATGACACCAGCGCCCCCTGGTCAGGCCGCAGTGCAGCACAGGCTTTAGAGGGAAAAAAAAATTATCGCACAGTGAAATACTTTATGCCAGCCAAACATACTGCAACAGCAAAACACCATTCGTTGCAACAGCATGATACAATCACTAATCGAACGACCGCAGATTTTTCCACATTGCTATTAGAGGCTATACAGCCCTACGATTGCTGCCTAGTCATCTGGGATTAATCCTGTTACTCTAGAAACGCGCTGTTCCTGACCCGAATTAGCGGTCAGCTTTTCAACAACATCACCACGAGCAAGAAAAATTTTTTTCCTGTGTGATTGCAACAAAATTTATCCTGCCTCTGACTTATTGGTCGTCTACTGGTAGTCCGTCACAGTCGAATTTTCTTGGGTATTGCATTCGCCCATGCAATTGTTGCACTAGGCCTTCCAGCCGCCGGCCGCATCTGACCTCTAACATTGGCATTGGCAGTGACTCTGTCCTACTTCTGTGTGTTTCTGTGCTACTGAGAATTCGGTTCGGATTCCGATTCCACCAAGTGAACGCTTCGCTCGAAAAATCATAGATCGCTATATAACGACATTGACATAATAGTGCTGCATCATCGTTGGTCGATCCGCGCCGGAGCCATCACATCTCGCTCATAGGCCTCCCACCTCGTCTCGCCTCTTTATATATTTACAGGCCGCTACGTACCCCTTGCGCCTCAGCTCTTACCGACTAAGGGGGCCAAGGGGTGAACTCCCCTTCGGCGTCTGTATTTTTATCAATTCGGATTTCTTGGCGAATCCCATTGTCGACTTCGGCGAAATCTCATATTCATCTGCCTTTTGACGCGGGCGCCTGCTGCCCAGTTAGATTCCCATTCTTATGGCCGCGAACTGCTGAGTTTTGCCGATTGTCCAGGTCCCTTGTGCGTGCTAGCGGACGCGTTTGAAATCCAAACCTGTTTCCTGGACAGTCGAGCCCTCCATGGCAATCACTATCCGCGACAACTCGACCGGTAGTTCTCATCGGGGATTCTTCAATCCTCCCCGCGACCACGAGCTCGAGACACGATCCGAAAGCGTGTCGCTTCCTCCGACCGTGCCGAAAGTAAGTATGTGGCATCGATTGGGTTTTGGACGATGGCTTCACCGTGACGAGCATACATCCGGATCGACTTCCCCCACCAACGATCACCGGGAGAACATATCGCGGCGTCTATCTAGAAAAGTAGGCGCCGTCGGTTTGCCTCGACCCGCGACCTTTCGACGTCAAAATTCCGAGCGACGAGATCGATTAGCACCCATCGAGTCAGAACATCGCCGGACTCAATCTGCGGATCGTCGTCGGCCATTGAGTATACCGCGAACAGAGTCACCCGCACCCATAAATGTTGCCCGTCTTTCTGCGCCTGAGGTGGGATCATGGAGCGAACAATTATCTGCCCTGGCACATCGAGATGACGGTTCGGCTCACGAGTTCTTACCGGAGACGGCCACTTTGTCTCATGTCGATTCGACGCCATACAATCGTTATGACAATGCCAGTATACAACAAGAGCCCGTGGATGACGCGCTAGAGCAGGAATTAGAGAGGAAATGGATTCTAAACTTGAGCATGCACTTTCGAGATAAGTCCGAACGGGAAAAGTTCTTCGTGACATATGCAGAAAAACCAAATCGATGGCGGAGAGTAACAGTATCGTGCGATTACCGAAACGCTCCTCCAGACTCTTTGGAACAGGATTTGAAGGAATTACATTACCAACGGGATAAAAGTGCTCGTATCTACGAATCGATTCGAGATTCGCTTCCAGAAATCCAATTCTACGACACAGTCACAAATCTCAAACTGGAAACGAGTGATGGTCGATTGCATGTACATGTGACGGAAGACGTCAACGAAACTATCCCTTATCCACCTGTGTCCAGCGTTCGCCATCTGGGTAGTCGTCTTATTCCGGAGCGTGATCTCATGTTCAACTCTCATCTGTCTGGTTTCGTTTACAAGGTTCAGCTAGACGGCAAGGCTTATATCAAGAAGGAGATACCAGGTCCAGATACCGTTGATGAGTTTCTTTACGAGATCAACGCACTTCATGCGTTATATGGTTCACAAAGTGTCATACAGTTCGAGGGAATCATTGTCGACGACCGTCTCGAACGCGTCAAAGGGTTGCTGATAAGCTATGCTGAACAAGGTGCTCTAGTGGATGTGTTATATGATTTTCGCGGCCAATTGCCTTTGGCGCGCAGAGAGCGATGGGCTAGACAGATTGTACAGGGTCTGTGCGAAATCCATGAGGCCGGCTATGTCCAAGGCGATTTTACATTATCGAACATTGTCATCGACGGAGATGACAATGCTAAAATTATCGACATCAACCGGAGAGGATGTCCTGTGGGATGGGAACCACCCGAAATCGCCGCCAAAATAGAGAGCAATCAGAGAATATCCATGTATATTGGGGTCAAGTCGGACCTTTTCCAACTGGGAATGACATTATGGGCGCTTGCAATGCAAGAAGATGAGCCAGAACGTCAGCCACGACCATTGTTTATACCGATTGATATGAAGATTCCCGATTATTATAGGAGGGTCATCGCTCATTGTCTCAGTGACCGCCCAAGAGATCGCTTATCCGCAAAGGAGCTACTAGCCATGTTTCCTTCCGACATGAAAGATCATGAACACCCTGTTCATGCCGTTCCACTCCCATGGCGCGCTTATAACAGTCCTAACGGTCCTCCATTCTACGATTCACTCCAACATGACGTTCCTCAATCGGTTTGTCTCGATGGAGATCACCATGAGCACGCTAAGCATCCAAGTGTGGTGTATGTAACGCCAGCTGAATACGAATCAGAATCCGACTTTCCTGAAATTGACTTTCCTCCTAGGGGTCGTCGACCGTCAACCCATGGCCTTCCTCCAAGCGATTACCAACCCTCGACATACATACCATCAAGTGCTTCACCCAACCCGGATGGTCGTCGCTCCATCTCACAGAGTGATTTCGAAGTTAATACCAGGCCATCTCCAGCTATGCTAGCTGAACCACGATTCGAAGAGGTTGAGGTCAATGGCACTCAGTACTTGGTCAATCCGGAAATGTTCACCCCAGAAGATCTTGAGGCTCTGAGAGACAATACTCACGAACCTCATGACTCGCAGGAATTGGAGAGTGGGAGAAACTCTGATATAAACCGTGCTATGGTTCCGTCTTCGGTTTGTGAAGGTGGCAAGGATGCTGATGTTGATCGAGATGTGACTGTGCAATCACACGGAGCCAAAATTGAGAATCATGAGGATACTGGAAATCGTCAGAACAAAAGCGTAGTGGAAGACATAGCTGCTATGGGCAGCCATTCGTCGGCGCCGTTGAAGCATGAACACACGCAACCCACAAGGAGTCTGGAAAACCAAATCATCGAACCCTCACCCGCCAGCCAGACATCAACAGTTCCAGCGCCACAGATAAGTGCACCCGAGCCTACACAGGAGACCTGGACCAAAGAAAGTGCAACCTACATCTCACCAGGTCTTGGTAACACAATTCCGCAAGACAGATCACTGTTTGATTCAAACTTGACCATTAATCCGGCCCCTCCAAGGACAACGGCCTCTTCCACGGCATCATCAATAACAGCATCAACGAGAAGACCAAGCTCACTGTTCTCTTCAATGCTCCCGATCAACCCGGCCCTTACCCAGCCAACTCCATCACGACAAACACCGACACCATCAAGAAGGAATTCTCTTTTTGGTTCATTATTACCCATAAACCCGGCATTGGCACAGCCAGCACCGTCACGACCAATATCAAGACGAAATTCTCTTTTTGGCTCAAAGTTGCCAATAAATCCGGCCCTTCAACAGACAGCGTCAGCAACATCAAAGTCCGCCAGGAGTGAGAGACCGTCGAGTACTATGAAAAGACTATCCTATCTCCTCGATTCGGTGTTACCTATCAACCCGGCTTTGACGGTCAAACGACGGGATGGAATGAATTCGAACACTTTCTAATCTTTAAGCTCCCTGGCCCTCGATCGTCAGCAAATAGTTCCTCCTATTCCAAACGTGCTTATATTAACCGCTCACTCGACGAAACCACGCAGCAAACACATCTGGGACATTATCAGTATACAAGCATATTTCAACAATGAACAAAAGTGACCAAATCAACATCGTTAAGCCTCGACGTCTTCATTCAACATTGGGTTTTTGTTTTTTCATCAAATTCGGCGTGATCAATAAAAGAAAGATAGCAGCAGCGCATGCTCTTGAGGAGTTTTGATTTTACACATGACCCGAGATACCTTTTCCTTTGTTTTTTTTCTTTCGCTTCTCGTTGGAATTATCATTCTGGGACGTTTTCGCATTTAGACTTATGACTCGTTTTTGATTTAACTCTCATTCTTCGTTTCGTTTGGCAATTCGGCAAAAAGAGTAGGGAAATAAGGGAATTGGAATTGATATATGGCGGGCGCTTGGGAATTGCATTTTTTTTAATGGAGATCCGCTTTTGTCAAGTTGTTCATGACACCTTTTAGTTTTTGGCGCCTCCTATTTCATCATTTCTTAATCCTTCATTATTTTGCTGTGTTAATATCCTCTTTTTCTCCCTCCTTTGTCTCGTTTTCCCAGCCTGTTTCTGTTCATGTGCCTCAACGATTTCAATTCTTCCTTCTGAGTGTTTTGATATATATAGCATTTTGATTTGACTCTTGATTCTTTATATCCGCTATCCATCTTCCTCTATTCATTCATCTATTGATCATGCAATCCACCCATCCATCCATCCATCCATATAACGACTTTATGACCATTTCCTTCCATTCTCTACTCAGCTGTTCTCGCATTTGGTTTCAAGGTTTCCCAACGTTCCTATTTTTGTCGATCTTGGTGCACACATTCAATACACACATAATACCTATGGTGCAAAATCGGTCTAGTCTTGACATGAGACACATTTCCTTGGGGTTCCAGGTTTAATGATGGTGAGATTTGATAATATGGACATGTTCTTCTGGCTCTCCAAGGTCTTTTAAGGTGTTAGTTTCATGTTATATATATACAGATTTGACTATATATGAACGAAATCTTCATTCTTCTTGTCTAAGTACCGATTTTAAGATTCTTCAATGTGTTGAGTGAAGCTCTAAGGTTGTTGGTAGTAAATCCTCAGGTGCTCTTCATCAGGTAGTAAATTCCAATCATATCTCCCCGTGGAATTCAGGGCTCACAGGATATTTTCCTACCTATATATCTGCTCATGTAATGTTGCAAGTCTGAGAATTCGAGACATAGAATCAGAACGACAATGCATGATTCCTGTCTTCCAAGTTGAGGTTAAACTCGTTGCCTTGGTTCGCGTGGCTTTGGCCTCATAGAGATTAATCTGCGAAGGGGATAGTACTTTCGAAGAAGTTGCCCAAGTTCTCCAATATTGAATCTTAGAAAGTAGGAGAAACAAAGATCGCGTTTCAATTTTCCTCTCGGGGTGCCACTTCTCTTTCATATTGTTCAGAGGCTGAGGGAAAAGAGAGATTCCAGATATCAGTATGGCTGAACAAATTGGAGCAGGATGATTCTTTTGCATTCAGTCTCCGCTTTTCTTTGAATCGATATGCAGTTTCATGTTGGCAGCAAGATTTGCATATCGAGTACGGTAGAACCTCGCTATAAGAAAAGGAAGGCCTCCCCTTATAATCACATTCAAATTGTTTTCAAAGCCTATTTCTGAAACAAATCATTAAAAGAGCTAGTCTATATCAAATTAAGCCCCGTAATAACCCTACTGAGTGGACGTGGTGCTAAACTGTAATATGACTAGGGTACCTGTACGATACTTGTATGTACACCGCACAAAAGTACAGGTAACAACTTGCCCACAGTATAAAACGGTGTACTCAACAGCATTGGGGTCACTAACAACATGATCCTCGACGGAGAGGAAGAAAGTACGTGTGATTGATTTAAACATCATAAGTGTCATACTTTGCCAACTGCTTATGAAAGACTTCACAGAGCTGTCTCCCATTTCTGCACCGACTGAGGCTGCCTTTCGCCAGGATGACTCGTCTCCCGACATGCTTACAATAAGCTCGACGTAATGGAGACCAAAAGCAATAAACGATTGAGCCACAATTTGCACAAGAAGTCCTAAATAGTCGTGTCGATATGTGAACTGGGTAGCACCGGGATACGGAACGTAAACGATTGCAGAGTATTCCCAAGCGTCGAAGGCACCGTCAATTACCGGCTCTTCTTGGTTTTTATAAAATTTGTGAGCTGCGGAAGCAACGATTCCCAATACCCCAGACCAGATTGCGAAAGCTCCGAAATATGCCCACACAATATACCGAATGCGACAAGCTCCAGGGAATACCGATAACATGGGATGCTGCCGTTCCTGGGTCCTGGAGAGAGAGATTCCCACTTGGAAGCTATGCATCACCCCAGAACTTGAAATATTTACAAGCTCTACTAATTCACAAGCTTTACTAGGACGAGGAGCTCTATTGGTACGGCCTACAACACAGAAAGGGAGCTATAAATCTGGAGAGGAAATGCTGAGATGAAAGACTATGACAACTGTTTCAAGCCAAGTGAAAATGGCAGCAGAGTCGCTCGGGTTATGGGAAGTTGAGAACTGCTAAGCCGGACCTTATAGAAGCTAGATAGGGCCATCAGAATATTGCGAGATATTTTCTTCTGGTTTAACGTCTTCAAGATCTCTCTATAGGTAGAACAAAATACCTGGGCCCCATCCACTTCAAGGAATCCAGGCAAACAGAAGGAATGATGGCAAATAGCACCTGGACTGGTAACTTCAAGAGGATCAAAATACTGGAATTTCAAACAGCTTGCTTAAGATTCTCTTATCCTACACTCCGTATGAGTACGGCATCAGCTCAAGCGAAAAGCCAGCCTTGTTGAGCCTCATCAAACGTCATCCCTTTCCATCACGCTTATGGATTTCTGGCTACCACTCTTACCATAAAAGAACTTTTTATAGTTAGGGAATGGAGTAGCCATACTCACTTGCTTGTGTCTAATACAAGTGCCACCGGGTCTTATAATAATAGCGTATGTGAGCACCTGCTTGACTCGTTTTTGGCAAACGCTTTTCGTAACTCGGTTTGCTACGAGAGGGACGACCATGTATGGAACGAACTGATCCAGGATCGCAGCGAGTGACTAATTGCCTTTGCTGGCGACTTCTCAATATGATTCCCCCGTCGCCCTGAGCTGATATGAGCCAGGTCTTCGAGTCCGCTGACTCTGGCTGAGCGGAGGAAGTGACTCCATTCAAATAGAGAATAGAGTTGAAGATAGTCCAAGCAATCGGAGACTAATTGCTGAATGAAAGCCACTGTTATAGCAGCTTTTGTGAAAAGAAATATTCCCCAATGACAATAAAACCGGTATTTGGTGTACTGCAATGGACTCAACTGTTTCCCACGGGTATCGTTTTGAATAATCGGAAACCAGCAACCATATGTATTAATGATAAACCAAAATCCTCGTCTCTACTCGTCTCCGCACTTATGAAAGGTAAAGGCTACTGTTTTCGTCATATGGCAAACTGAAAAACTCGTCGGGAAGCATATCCTCCATGGAGAAAAGAACCGCTGTATCTAAGGGCATCGGGACTTTTATATTCGGCAATAAAGTGCCGTATTCTGATTGTGATGCAGTCGGTATCATACCTGCTAGCACTGTGTTTCCAGCTTGCTGTCCCGCGTCCTGCCCGAATTGGTATTCCTGCAACAAGAAAGAATTTGAAGAAACGGTTTCTGAAATAGGAACATCGTAGGATGAACATTGTTGCGAATTTGACGCTGTAGTTGTCGGCGGAAGATATCTGCTTAGATCTCGAATCGGCGCCAGGTGACTTCCTTTGCTGCTGAGCAGTCTCCTTGATGACTTGATTTTCAAATCGCTTTTAACATCACTGGCAAAATGCTCGTCAGCGACTGACACGATTTGGAGGCGGTTTGACATTGTTTAATAGCTGTAGATTAGACCAAATAGTTTTGGCCGACCATTCACTGCAGCCAGCAGCTTCAGCTATCTGGAATGCGATGAATGGCTCACAGCAAACTAACATATCACGAATGATAATGCATTGTGAATCTTGTGATATGGGCAGTCTCGGTTGATTTTTGTGTAATGTCTTGCAATATTTTGGATATTGATATGATGTACGGAGTATGATATGTGTAATATACAATAGGGTTTGGTCACATCCGTGTTTCGTATTGTACAAGCGAAGTTTCTGAATAGAGAAACTTAAGGAGATTAACCTCATACAAACTAGTTTGTTTCAAGTATGGATTGGTAAAGAAACCGAGTGTGTTCATGAGGGAAACTGATTTTGTAAGGCACTGTAATATGGATCTGTATGTAATGGTTTACTGTACATAGACAGAGAGAGATTAGATAGTGGTATCCTGCATATCGCCTTGGCGAGGGGCCAAGGTATGAACCACCACCACTGTAATATGGAACTAAAGAGCAACCTACCTAGGTAATCATCAATAATTAAATAGATTATTATTTCAGAGTGCTCTTCATCTCTGAATTCCAAATATCTGACTTGGATCCCGAGAGGCCTTCTTCTACTGTACCTAGGTACTTAGTAGCGCCGAGTATATATATGTACAAATATTGACAAGTGGATCAGGTCTATTGTCTTTTTGATTCAAGAGAGGAGAGGATATTTTCCGATGGAGAAAGGGTAATATATATCCCCATCGAATGTGTATATATCAATGTGGAGAGAAATGGTCCACACAAGATGCTGGAGGACTTTGATTGTGTTGCGCGTAGAGACGCGTTCTTTGGCCAATCATGCATGTCGAGAACTTGGTATTGAGATGTGCGATGAAGTGAAGATGAAAAGTAGAACGATAAGAAAAAGTGTAGCATTATGTCCGGATACAAGAAGCCAAGGAAATAAACTCCAAACCATGCACCATCCTCCACAACAGCAGAGAGATACTCGTTTTCTATACCACCGTAAGATTAATAACGGTGATAACGAGGGTTAAAGAGTTCAAAGAGGAAAGAAAATTGACAATGCTTCGAGACAATATATCGAGAAATGCGATTGGTTGTTCTATACAGATTAATCATCATCTTCGTCGTGCTTATCCCTCCTCTTTTTCGCATCGGCTGGCTTGGTAAGTTGTTTCTTCCAGACGTGATTGGCTGCTTCTTTGTCTAGGTTGGAGAAGACGATGTTGAAGACGTCTGAGTACCAGTTGACAGGATGGCCTTCAATACCCTCCTTGATGTTCTATTACATAATATTAGTGTTTGTTGTAATGACCATCTTACAGTAAGGCTTACCTCGGGGAGTTCCAGCCAGTCAGACATATTGTCCGCTGGGAATAGGATCTTCTTCGCTCCGGCACGACGAGCTGCAACGGTCTTCTCACGGAGTCCACCAATACGGAGAACTTTGCCAGTGACTGTCAGTTCTCCGGTCATCGCGATGGTAGGATCAAGAGGATGATTCAACGCAAGAGATAGTAAAGACGTTGCCATTGTGATACCGGCAGATGGTCCTAGGGATCGAATTAGATCAGTTCTGCAAAGTTTATCAAGTGGAAAGGGGAGGAATCTTACCATCTTTCTGCACAGCACCTTCTGGGCAATGCAAGTGTACTCGAGCCTTTTCGAAAAATCTGTTCTCAGGGAACTCTTGAGCCATTACTGACTTGGAAAAGGAGTACGCGATCTGGGTTGACTCCTTCATGACGTTCATCAAATTACCGGTAGTCTCAAACCCAGGCCGAGAGTAGTAGGTAAGCGCATTCTCAAGAATTGACTCGACGTAAAGAGCAGCACCGCCCATACTCGTCCAGGCCAAGCCCATAGTCACACCAGGAGGGAATACATCGTATAGGCGATCGGAAGTGAAGACTGGTGGGCCAACGTAATCCTTCAAAACTTCTTTACTGATACTGACATGTACGCTTTCTGGCACTTTCAAAGCAACGCGAGGAGTCTCAGCAGTAGCTTTCTCCGGCTCAATTAAAACGTCTTGGGGGTCGACGTTCTCCTTGTCAGATTCTTCCTTTGCCTGCTTTCCTTCCGTCGTGAGCGCCTCTTCTTCCGGAAGAGCATCCTCGCCGAGGTCCTGGACAATCTTAAGGGCCGCCTTTCGATAGACCTTCTCAATCTGTTTCTTCAGATTTCGGACACCGCTCTCGCGGCAGTAGAATTTGATAAGTTCCTCGATTGCATCTGGTTGCAAACGAACGTCGACATCCTTCAAACCACTAAGTTCTTTAGCGGCAGGGGCGAGGTACTTGTCAGCAATCGCCATCTTTTCATCGGCGACATAGCCAGACAACTCAATAAGTTCCATACGATCCAACAGAGGTCGCGGGATCGTGTCAGTTACGTTGGCCGTGCAAACAAATAGAACTTTTGACAAATCCACTGGCACGTCCATATAGTGATCAAGGAAGGATGAGTTCTGTTCGGGGTCAAGCAACTCTAGAAGAGCAGAAGAAGGGTCACCTTGATGACCGCGTCCGATCTTGTCGACTTCATCAATGAGGATAAGGGGATTCTCCGTCTGACATTTCTTCAGAGCTTGGATAATCCTTCCTGGTAACGCACCAACATACGTCCTTCTGTGTCCTTTGATTTCCGCAACATCCGTCAATCCGCCCACGGAGAATCGGTAGTATTGCCGGTTGAGAGCCCTGGCAATAGACTTTCCTATACTCGTCTTACCCACACCTGGGGGTCCAACCAGACATAAGATCTTGCCTTCCACTGAGCCACGGAGTTTACCAACTGCGATGAACTCCAAGATCCGATCTTTGACATCTTTCAGGCCGTAGTGATCCTCGTCCAAGACGGCCATCGCATTTTTGATACCAAAATTCTCCACGCTCTTTTGACCCCAAGGAATTTGAGTAATCCAGTCAAGATAGTTGCGAGTAACGTTGAACTCTGATGCAGCAGGTTCTAGGTGCGCAAGTTTGTTTAACTCCTCATCAAATACCTTTTTCACGGCCTCTGGCATTGCCAGTTTCTCTGCTTTTTCCTTAAACTTCTCAACGAGCTTATCCTTTCCGTCGGATTCTATACCCAGTTCTCTCTTGATGCCTTTCATCTGCTCCATTAACCAGTACTCTCGCTGTCGCTTCTGAATTTTGGCCTCCACATCCTTCGAGATCTTTGACTGGAGCTGAGCATTAATTAACTCCTTCTTCAGAACGACCAATGCTTTGGGAAGTCTATCTTCTATGTTCATTGCTTCCAAAACCTCTTGAACCTCCTGAGAATCACCAGCGGACACTGCGGCTGCAAAATCAGCCAGTTTGCCCGGTTCATCGCCGAGGTTTCCGGGGAAGTGGTCCGTTGCAAAAGCAGATATCTGGTCTCGGAAGAGCGGGTTGAACTGAACGATTTCCTTGCAGACATTAACAATCTCGCTAGTCACAGCGCGAATGACTGGGCTCTTCTTATCGAATGGCTCTTCTGTAAGGTTCTCAACGTTGGCAAGGGTAACTGCGTGCTTGCGTAAGAATGATGTTGGCTCGTAGTGGTATATCTCCTTCGGTTGAGCTTCGACCGCACCCTCTTCAAAGCTTGCAACGACGTCTCCCTTCTTTTCACCGGCATCCTTCGAGATTGGCTGATCAATGGTACCGTTCCGGGCTGGATCACTTGGCGCTAGCAATGTGCTGATCTTGATCCTTCGATGGGGGTAGAGAACAGCTGTCAGACCACCTTCTCCATCCGACTTCAACGGATATGTAGATGTGATCTGAGCGAAGACACCAACATCGTACACATCGTCAATATTCTCAATGATATCACCATCCGCATCATCATTTTTAAACAAGAAAGCTCCCACATAAGGTTGCCCACGCTTCATCATCTCTTGTATAGCTGCCGCAACATTCGGGTCTTTCACAGTGATCGCCTTGTAGAAGCCAGGGAATAACGGACGCCTGGCAATCGGAATAGCCATAACTTGTGGGTATACATCGGGAATGAAGGGTTTCTGGAGTGACCTTTCTCCCTTCTTGCCTCTCCTTCCACCATCATCACTGTTCCCACCGCTGGGCTTCGATTCTGATCCTCCCCCTCCGGAGACAGGTATTGGCGCAGGTGAGCTTGAATCAGCTTTGCTATCTCGACTTCTAGATTGTTGAGATTCGGAAGACGATCCCTTTTTTGTGACTTCCGCTTGCTCATCCTTTTCCTTTTCAGTATTGCTCTTATCCCGCCGTCGACTTGGTGTATCAGTCATCTGCGTTGAGGTGTGCTTGTCTGTCGCATCGCCAGACTTCCGTCGGGATTCTACCTGCTTCGTCGTGTCCTTTCCCTCTGTTGAGCCATCGTCGTCCTCTGCATTTTCCGGCGCGTCCTCTGAAGGTGGCGCCTTTTCTTTGCGCGAGATGCGACTCGATGTGAACGTTCGAGAAGCGATGGTCGATGTAAGAAATATCTGTGTGCGAGTTACTGGAAATCGAGTGCTTGCATAATGCCGCGTTGAAAGGGAGGCTATCCTAGGATTCACATAGTGCGGCACACGATGGAGTGCAGCTCTCCATGGAATGACCTGGCCTCGAAGCATGCTATGTGTTATGTGAACATCAAAGGGCACGTGCCGGCCCGGTGCAAAGATAGACCTGTTCAATAAAACGAAATTGATAATATAGAAAGGCGAGCAAGGGTTGACAGAGGTGAAAGGGGAGAAAGAGGAAGAACAGAAGCTCTTTCACGGCTGTATGGGATCAATGGTTGATAATCAATCTCGTCGATTTCTCCGAATGTCGGGGAACCTCTGAGATCATCTCTCGGAATTTTAGTTATTCCGCTTTCCGGGGCTTTGTCTCCGTGAAACTTTTTTAGAAGCTTCTATCGAGGTCCAAGGAACATCTGTATAATCTGCTCTACATTTACGCTACGGTGCATCAATTTATTCGTTGCGATTGGATGAAACACAGATAAAAGATGGCCGCAACACCTGCGGGACTGCCCAAGGCCGTCGCTCTTCCTACGAGAATCCTTATTAGAACGTCACGGCCGACCGCCGGCAACTGTTCGAGTCTCTATCATCAGGCCAACAGCCGTTCATTCTATGACCACCGATCTTCCTCTCCACCAAACCGGTCTTACAATGCACTTCCATCGAGAAAAGATCCTCTGCGCTTCAGCGTTAGGGTAAGTCATTGCTTGGATCTTTCTAGCTAGGAGCTCCATTTGCTCACGTTCGGTGTAGGAATTCCACGCTTCATCCGCACAACAAGCAATGAAAGATCCTTACAAGGTCCTTGGTGTCGACAAGAATGCCTCCGCAGCCGATATCAAGAGAGCCTATTACGGAATGGCTAAGAAATTCCATCCTGATACGAACAAGGAGCCAGGTGCCAAGGACAAATTTGCGGAAGCACAATCTGCTTACGAATTACTATCCGATGCGAAAAAGAGAGAAACATACGATCGATATGGGTCGGCGGCATTTGATCCCAATGGCGGATTCGATCCCAATGCTGCAGCGGGTGGAAATCCGTTTGCCGGTGCTGGAGGTTTCCATGGCTTTGGCAGTGGTGGGTTTGGCGCCGGAGGATTTGGCGGTGGATTCTCTGCCGACATCAATTTTGAAGATCTTTTCGGTGCATTTACAGGAGGTGCTGGACGTGCGGGGAGACGACGCGCATCACCACACGAATCTATATTAGTGGGCGAAGATATCGAAGTCCAAACAAACATATCTTTCATGGAAGCAGCGAAGGGAACCGGCAAGGATATTTTCATTACGCCGTTGGTTGAATGTAAGACTTGTACGGGAACTGGTCTCAAGAAGGGTGCCAAACGAACGCAATGCAAGTCATGCAATGGATCCGGCACTCGAGTTCATTTCATGCAGGGCGGATTCCAGCTGGCGAGCACTTGCGATACTTGCAATGGGTCTGGAATGGTTACCCCACGTGGCTCAGACTGTAGCACATGCAGCGGGCAAGGAGTCGTCAGGGATCGACGGACTGTCCATGTTGATATCCCTGGAGGAGTAGAGGATGGTATGAGAATCCGAGTTGCTGCAGAAGGTGACTCTCCTCCAACAGGCGGCGCGAACGCCGGTACCCGAACGCAGCGCGGTGATCTATACGTTTCAATCCGTGTTGCGCCAGACCACCGGTTCAGTCGTTCTGGTTCTGATATTCTCTACACTGCATCCTTACCATTGACTACTGCTTTACTTGGAGGAGAGGTGACGGTGCCGACGCTTGATGGTGAAGTAAAGGTTAAGGTCGCTACTGGTACAGGTACTGGTGATCGCATCACACTTTCAGGAATGGGCATGCGCAAGCTTGGTGGTCGAAGCCGTGGGTTCAGCTCAACTGGCGACCTCCGGGTGGAGTTCAAGGTCCAGATGCCAAAGTACCTCACTGCAAATCAACGGACGATTCTTGAAGTGTTGGCTGATGAGATGGGCGATAAAACTGCTAAGCGTACTATGAACGTTGGCAAGGACATGTAAGTCGGATTTTTAGTACGCTAGTAGTTTGTTTACTCACATATAGCTACAGCAACAACCCTCCCAGTTCTGGCTCTGGTGGATTACCGGAAGATTCGCACAAGAACGAAGGCTTCCTCAAATCGGCATGGCACCGTCTCACCAACCAACACAAATCCTCCGAGTCCAAGTCCCAGGACGCCGATGCATCGAAGAAAGAGAAATCTGAGTCCGATGACCACAATGAGTCCAAGAAAGCTTCAGGCTAGTGAAGCTGGCTTGTCTGATCACTATCTTTGTACATGTTTACTCTAGCATTTTGTTTTCCTTCAACCTGCACAGATTAGATCCATAGCGTTGGCGAGTTGGTGTTGTCATTTATCGGTGGTCATTTATTCTGATTGATTTCGAGTTGCGAGAGGTACTCCCATGTATTATAGCTAGAACCAAGTATATGTGAAGAAATAATCACAACCCTCCATTCTTGATTATCAATCTCAACTCGCACTGACATGACGTAGCCATACGTATATTGTAACCATTATGCTTATGCTGCCCAGTGCT
Source organism: Talaromyces stipitatus ATCC 10500 (assembly GCF_000003125.1). Lineage (NCBI taxonomy): Eukaryota > Fungi > Ascomycota > Eurotiomycetes > Eurotiales > Trichocomaceae > Talaromyces > Talaromyces stipitatus. The sequence goes on along the minus strand of NW_002990115.1, from coordinate 4,356,075 downwards.
CAGGCAGCTTTTCATATGCTTCAGCCAATAGGACTATCGCAAGACTCAGGTATTTCGTCAGTCTTCTGGTAAGGCAATGCAAAGTCTCTGGGAATCATCCTAGTCTCAAAATGAGAATCACCGTCTCCCAAGCACACCAATCAGCGCAGCAAGGGCTGATCCAGGGGCGTGACAGCGGCTCTCGACGTGCAGGACGAGATCCAACCAGAGTGCCCAATCGAGACTATCGCAAACAGGCGCCTAACTGTGTTTGTCAAGAAGTCGGAATTGCCTGGGCTTCGTCTGTATTCTCCGCCATTTTATATTCCCCTCGTTCATGGAGTGTCAGTCACCGTGCATGTCTTCTTTTTTGATCATCTCGCATGTCGTTGTGGTTGTGAAGAACATAGAACAGTCAGCAGCATAAGCTACCCCACACCCGATCTGTCCGTCCCGCCTGCCTGAACCAACTGACGTATCGTCACAAGTCAACAGCATAACCTAAACAAAACTGCTCGACAACCCAACCAGTGGTCTATCCTATCTAATTTTCGTCTGGTAGGAGCTTCTGCTCCTATCTATCGCCATCATGAATCAGTCTCCCATGCTCTCGTGTCCGCTCAAGCAGACCAACGAGATTGACTGGGTCCAGCCACTCAAGGATTATATCCGGAGCGCCTACGGTGACGACCCAGACCGATACCAGGAAGAATGCGCCACGCTAAATCGATTGCGCCAGGATATGAGAGGAGCTGGAAAGGATAGCGCATCGGGGAGAGACTTGCTATATCGATACTATGGACAGCTAGAGCTGCTGGATCTTCGGTTCCCGGTGGATGAGAATCATATCAAAATCTCGTTTACTTGGTAAGCACAACTCTGACGGCAGCTCACGGATTACGGGCTAACCATTCGTCTATTTGGTAGGTATGATGCTTTTACACAAAAGCCAACGTCCCAGTATTCTTTGGCATTCGAAAAAGCGTCTATATTATTTAACATCTCCGCCGTCCTTTCCTGCCACGCTGCGAATCAGAATCGAGCCGATGACAGCGGATTGAAGACGGCGTTCCACTCCTTCCAAGCGTCGGCTGGCATGTTCACGTATATCAATGAGAACTTTCTTCACGCACCTTCAACGGACTTGAGTCGATCTACGGTCAAGGCTCTTATCAACATCATGCTGGCGCAGGCACAGGAGGTATTTTTGGAGAAGCAAATTGCAGACGCCAAGAAGCCGGCTTCTCTTGCCAAAGTCGCCAGTCAGTCCGCGTGGCTATACTCTCAGGCCGCCGAGACGGTGCAGGAATATGTCGGAAAGGGATTTTTCGAAAAAGTATGGTCGATTGTCATACAGGCCAAGGCATCACATATGGCTTCGATTGCGAGTTTCCATCAAGCCCATGCTGATTCAGAGAGCGGATCATACGGAGTTGCTGTTGCGAGATTACGTCTAGCGGAGAAATTATCTGCAGCAGCGGTAACGTGGGCCAAGTCATTCCCTTCGTCCGTGCCTGCGAATTCCAACTTGCTCTCGGAAGACGGGGCTAGTTTGATGGAGGTGATAAAGAGACATCAAGCTGTTGTTCAGGAGGAGGTTGCTACATTGATACGAGATAATGATTTTATTTACCATCAACCGGTACCTAATGAAGCAGGCTTGTCGGCTATTGCGAAACTGGCCGTGGCCAAGGCTATCCCCGTGAGTGAGCTGTATCAAGGACAAGATATCCAGCGAATTATTGGTCCGGATATTTTTCAGAAGCTAGTACCAATGTCTGTCACCGAGTCTGCCAGTTTATACGATGAAGAAAAAGCCAAATTAATTCGAGCAGAAACGGAGAGGGTTGAGACGGCCAACGGAGAGATGGTAGCCGGTTTAGACTATTTGAAACTGCCCGGCAGCTTAAATATACTGAAGGGAGGCATAGACCAGGAAGTCACAGTTGATGAGGAATTCCGCAGGTGGTGCGAAGAGATGGCAGATCATCCGGGGTTCCACAAAACACTGGACGAATTACAAGACAGCAAAGCTAGTATTATCGATTCACTAAGTCAATGCACGAGGCAGCTGGACATGGAGGAAAGTGTATGCGAGAAGATGCGATCAAAATATGGAGCGGACTGGACTCAACAACCTAGTTCTCGTCTTACAGCGACACTTCGCGGGGAGATTAGGAGTTTACGAGACACGATTAACGAGGCCGGGGCAAGTGATACCCAGTTGAATGCGACATTGAAACAATATGAAGTGGATTTCGATGAAATGCGGTCAGCGGGGGAGACGGGCGAAGCCGATGTTTTGTATCAGCGAGCGATGATTAAAGCGGGCGCAAAACAAAAAATGTCTCGAAACGGACAGGCGAGTCCATACTCACCTGGTGGTGAGGGGTCCTTGCTCGATGATGTAGATGATGAAGGCAAATTATCGGTTGCGGAGCAGATTGCAAAGGTGGAGGAATTACTGAAGAAGTTGAATCTCGTCAAACGTGAGCGTGCGCAGGTTTTGAAGGATTTGAAAGAGAAGGTTGGTAGCAATTTATGCACTGACAATAAACCTGACCCTATGCGGTAATACTGATTGTGTGGCAGGTCCATGAAGATGATATATCGAATGTACTCATCCTCAACAAGAAGTCTCTGGGAAATGGACAGGAACAGCAGTTATTCCAAGCAGAATTGGAAAAGTTTAGACCATATCAGAACCGGATTATCAAATCAAATCACACACAGGGGTCATTGATGAAAGAACTTACAAGGACGTACGGTGATCTTTTGCAGGATAAACGAGTTCGATCTGAGCAGTCCAAGTACGAGACCATAACTCGACAGCGAAATACGGTCATGGCACGATACAAGAAAATCTACACTGCATTCCGCGATTTGGTCTCTGGAGTCTCGCAAGCAACCAAGTTTTATGGAGAAATGCAAGATACTGTAGAGAACCTGCGGAAAAACGTCGACACATTCGTCAACAACCGTCGCTCAGAAGGAGCACAGTTACTCAGCCAGATCGAGCAGGACAGGAACAACAATGCTTCAGGACAAGAGGATCGAGAACGAGAGAAACTGAGACAATTGATGGAGCGATTATCGACCGAACCAACACCTGCTCCAAGGAACACATCACCAACCAAACAATCCCGACCCCAACCTCCGGTTAAGGTCAGTAGCAGCAGCGGCACAAATTCATCGTCATCACCACACTATCCCCAAGCAACACCTGTGGCACCTCCACCATCCCAGTCACCAGCGCCAAATCCATATGGTCCATACGCCCCAAATACAATGGCGGGGTACTACGGAGCAACACCGATATCAGCCTTTCAGCAGGGAGCTGCTACACCTCTTTCAAGTAGTTACAACCCAATGGCATATCCATACCAGACACCAGTCTCCCCACCTCCCAACCAATCCACTTTATACTATCACCAACAACACCCACACCCGGGAACATCAACAACACCAGTACCTTTACCCGGCGTATATCCAGGATACCCATCAGCGGGTGGTCCTGCTCCCCCTCCACCGTCACATACACCTCAATTCATTCCGCCTGGTTATATACCCCCTCCACCACCACCACGACCAGCAGAAACTCAATACCCTCCTTCGACGGGGGGAGCATATCCTTCTGGTCCAGGAGGGTATGCGCAAAGTCGACCTCCTTATGTTTCACATCAACCACAACAACATCAACATAAAGGATCGCAGTCACAAACATCACCTAATAATGATCCGTGGGCGGGGTTGAACTCTTGGAAATGATCTTCTTCTCAACTTTTTTTAATCAAGAGCATGCCCTTTCTTTCCCTTCAGTCAAGTTGCGTCTGGTTTTCTTAGAATAGTTTGAATATCTATTTTAGTCCTGTCATCTGAGAATCCTACTTCGTAACTTCCTTTATGTATATATCTGATCCGTCGAAAAGGAACTACGCCATTTCCAAGGTTCAACGCATAGATGACCGTATCGAAAAACTAGTATTAACAATGTATTGACTTAGAAATGCGCCTGACAAAACAATAGATAGTCAAAATCCCAAAGTTGAGGAGGATGGGCTCTTTACAAGCGATATCTAGCACAACGTGGAGCTCCAGATAAGTATGGTAGCTACCGTAAAATATAGGTAAGTGTCGGTTTAACTACGGTCCGTATCACGAAGCATAGACGGTAGCAAGGCTAGTCCGACAAGCCTGTCAAGGGTGAAGCTGTATATATATGATATTCGATATTATAAAGCCTAACTCAGAGAAAGTAGGGGGCCCCGGGGTGTCATGGTAGCTATATACGAGGTTGCCGTACGGGCGCTAGGGATAACGTTATCCCGCTCCCGTACGTACGTGCTTGCTTCTGCACCGGGGTGCAGAAGCGCCGAATCATGAGATTGATATTCCGACACTGGCAACTCTCTAAAGGAATGGAAAAGAAGGAATATCAATGAATGACATACAATCTGGTGTGGTAAAGGAAAAATCAAAAGAATGAAGCAAAAGTAACGGGTGCGGACCGGGGTAAGGAATGACAATCTATGGAGCCGGTGTAGTAACAGGTGTTGCAAATCGTACGTTCTTTGACTCAGAGTTGCGCTTCGTTAACGGCCTTTCTACCCATCCGTCAACGTCGATACGTAGCTTGTTCGTATCAATAAGTTCTTGTAGAGCGCGGCAGGGCTTGCTCTTTGTCATGGCGTCCGCAGGATTGCTGTTACCGTTGATCCATCTCACTTCCGTGATCTCTTGACGTTCGTACGATTGACGGAGGCACATGAGATCGATCATAAGGCGTTTTTCACGTGTCGTACCCAGCTTGACGAGGCATTCGTAAAGGCTCTTCGAATCAGTGCAAAGGACTAGTGGGAGCGGCTCTAAAAGATGCAGCAGTTGGGTGAGAGTTGATTTGATTGCTGCAGCCGCATCGAATCCATTGGCCATACCGTACATCTCCGAAGCAAGTACGCTTCGGGTAATCCTCTTACACTTTGTAGAGGACCAGTGGAGGATATTCGCGTTATTTTGGGCGTCAGCGAGTACGATAATATAGCCAATTTGTGAAGACGAGTCCTTATTGTTGGCGAACGAAGCATCAACGAATGCGTACAATTGTGCGGTCCGTAGATCAATCTTGACGAATCGTAGTCCGCGGTTGGGGTTGTCAGCCTGCCATTTGAGTCGTTTGTTGAGCGCTTTTATATCCTCTTCATCCGGTTGTGTGGCTTGTGCTGCGAAAGAGAGATCAAACGAAGCTTCAGTTGGGATACAGAAGCAATATATGCACCAAGAGCTCGTTGAGCAACGTCCTGCTCATACGGAGATGCATTCTTACGAATCTTGCCACGGGAGTTGACTGTATCCGAAGGGTGATCTTGTACGAGTCGGATATTCTTGCAGGTGCGTTCTTGGGTAAGAGTAACACCCTGGGCATCTTCTGTAATTACCGCACCATTGAATCGTAGCGGTTTGCTGGTTATAAGCTGTTCACGTGGCTTGCAAAGGATATTTGCACG